>NC_058085.1:9396206-9696206 GCF_014858855.1 Bufo gargarizans
TTTCAGTTCCTCATCTTGTTAGCCTCTCTCAGCTGTCTTGTAGTTGGACTGATTGCATCCCTTTAAATTCCTCCCCATAATGCATTAGTGTGCGGTTTATACAGCTTCCTGGAGTGTGTGTGCATGCTGATCCTATTTCCCAGTCTTCTACAAGTTAAGTGTTGTATATTCATTTGTGATTTTCTGTTTGCTGGATCCCAGGTGACCCTGACTCCCTCCGTGTCTAGTGTAGGGAGCCGGTGGTCGTGTCCCTTCACTATTGTAGGGTGTTCAGGTGTTATATAGTCGAGGTACGAGGATATGCGATCATCCACTATTGGGATTATCGTATAGGCTGAGCAGTAAGGGAGAGAGCCAGGTCTGATGCAGGGGTCTCCCTTTTTGTTCCTTAGTTTTGGATCCAGTGAGTCATATATTCATTTTGCATTGTCTTGTTTCCTGTACACCTTCCGTGACAGTAGGTGATATTGTACCCCCAACACTCCGCACTGACTGACTACTACAGCCACTACTTCCTTGAACCCCTGCACCACTACTTTCCGGGCAGATAGGCTCCTGCAAAGCGGGTTGTCTACCCCGGCATGTTTGGCTCCCGACCTCCCACTGCTGCTACCCTGCTGACTCTCGGCCATGCTAGCGACTTGCTGGCTCTACCGCCGCCTCACAGGCAAGCTGCCACCCTCTTCTCCCGATGATGATGAAGCCCCTAATTCACCCGGGTCCAAAGTGCGATCACGTCACTGATGTCCTCCTCAGCGGTCTCTGGGTCAGGAGTCTGACCGCTCACAACACCAGCTACCACACCAATCTCCTCATCACTACTTGCCTGCCTAGTGGAGGAAGCGGTGGATGTCTTCTTCACATCTTGGCTGGCCAGTAGCTGCTGACTGTCCTCTAGCAGCTCGTCCTCACTGTATAGTGGAGCTGATACCACAGCATACAATACTTCTCTGACTGAGGGAAAATAAATGGACAGAGGCAGGTCGAGGCACAGTGAGGACACCAGGGGGGCCTGCTCCTGGGCCATTGCCAACTGAGGGTTGTGTCTGACCCGAAAGCGCATCCAACTCTTGGCTGGGGGGTGATCTCTGATGTCACTTGGGATGAAGTAGAGACTGATGTCCAACAATTCAAGAAACCCGCCAGGGGGTTGCTGGTCAAGACACGGACCTCTAGATGGCACCGGGAGCTCAAGCCTCCGGCTGTGACTCCTGTTGCCCACCCCCCTACTCTGCTGGCGACCTCTGCCTACGCAAGCAGAAACATTTAGGCCTGTGCCACTCTCCCTTGTTCAAGGCCCTGCACCTTCTCTGCTGACAGACTGTTAAATCATATAAATAAATAAATAAATAAAGGAAATTAAAACACCCCAAAAAAGTCTGTAAATTTCTCACTTCACACAACAGCTAATAAGCCCTCCCCCCCCCACACAAATACACGCCAAAAAGGCTTTAGAACATATAACTGCACCGCGGAATGGCAAATAGGCCCTTACTTTTTCAACTTATACACTCCACTAAAGGTTTAGAACATATAAACTGCACCGCTGAACGGGCAAATAATATATATTTTTTTGCCACTAATACACGCCAAAAAGGGCTGTGATTTTCTCACTTCACCAAACAATGGCTAATAAGCCCTTTTTTCCCCACTAATATAAGCCAAAAAATGCTTTAGAACATATAACTGCACTGCACAAGGGCAAATATGATGTAGAAATATTTCCTTGTAATAACCCCTGTTAATGGCTGTATCACACAGAACTTGCACCTCAATAACAAGACCGGTTTGCTGGAATTACAGAGCTGTATAATGGTAACTTGGATCTGCAGTCAGTGCAGCAAGGTGTAATAGGATTGTTCCTATTACCCAGGCCGTAACCTCCTCTACTGAACCCTGTTCTACATAAATGCTATGGAATGATTCCTCCCAATCCTTTCCCTGAACTACTATACAGCAAAATAAAAGTTTTAAAGTCTTTTCTACCACTGTCCCTAGCGCCTGCTGACTTCTCTCCCTGCACTAAGTACACTGGGAAAATGGCTGAATCCAAGATGGCTGAGGCTACTTATAGGGCTGTCACAGGGCTGGCTGGCTGCCGATTGGCTGCATGCATGGCATTATGGGTGATCCCGCTTTCCCAGAGTTCCTTGCTTCATGTCCTAACATGTGCAGCAGCCATTTTAGGAAAAAATTTGATTTGTTTACCACTAGAGATGAACGAATCGAAGCTGACGAAGTGGAATTCAATCCGAACTTCAGGAAAAATTTGATTCATACCGAAGCCGAATTTCCTTGCGCTTCGTGGTAACGAATCAATTTTTTCCTAAAATGGCTGCTGTGTGAGGACATGGAGCAAGAAACTCTGGGATGGCGGGATCACCCATAATGCCATGCATGCAGCCAATCAGCAGCCCAGCAGCCCTATAAATCACCTCAGCCATCTTAGATTCTGCTAGACGTGTCTGCAGGCGCTAGGGACAGTGTTAGAAAAAACGTCATTGTGCTAAAAAAAAACGATTTACAAGTGCAGGGAAAGATTATTTAAGGTGTAGGGAAAGGGTAGGAAGGAATCATTTCACAGCATTTATGTAGAACAGGGTTCAGTAGGGGCAGGCAGAGCAGTATGAAGTAACATGTCCTGTTCTTGTCCACAATAGCGGACAAGAATAGGCATATTTTCTTAGTTAAAGGGCATATAACCAAAAATATAGCAAAAATGGAGTGACTTTTAAAATTACCTTTATTAAATATTTAAGTGGGTATAGGTATGTATATACCGACAGTGAAGAGACTACACTTACTGAAGTTACTCAGTGGGGGAGTAGTGACCCCCAAGACGAAAAACAAACATGGTGACAGGGTAAAACCTCTTTTAATTATTAATTATTTGTTTTGGTTTAAGAGAATAAGGGTGACAATCATCCATAAAGAGCACCATTTATTCTTCACCATATCATCCTGGAGCATTTTCTATGTAGGGATTTCTAGGGACCGGATAGCACTAGGTTCGGGGACAGGGAACCTCCACCATCAGGGGCCGCCCTGGGCACAGCAGACCTCTAGGGCCTCTAGGGGTAGCTGGTTCCTTTCTCTAACCCTGCAATTCATCGGGTTAGAATTGTCTCCCCGTACCCATCAATTTGTGTAACTTCAGTAAGTGTAGTCTCTTCACTGTCTGTATATACATACCTATACCCACTTAAATATTTAATAAAGGTAATTTTAAAAGTCACTCCTTTTTTCATATATGCCCTTTACCTTCAGAACTATTGTGACAAAACAGCTCTTTATAAAACTTTCTATACTGATAGTAATATTTTCTTAGTGCCGGCAATGTGCGGTCCGCAAAATGCGGAACGTACATTGCCGCTGTCCGTGTTTTGTGGATCCGCAAACACACACGGATGTGTGAATGGACCCTAACTGTGAGGTAAATTAGTTTCCAATGTAGTATTAATAACTAAACAATTACATAATAAACATATTGCATTGTCTACTTCCCACCAGGACAATAAGATGATCTGGTCTCTGGCTGCAGTCTGGCTCTTGGTCTGGCTCTGGGGACTCACTCTCTTCTCCCCCCTCCCTTGTCACTCTCATTCTACCCCCCTCCCTTGTCACTCTCATTCTACCCCCCCTCCCTTGTCACTCTCATTCCCCCCCTTGTCACTCTCATTCCCCCCCTTGTCACTCTCATTTCCCCCCCTTGTCACTCTTATTTCCATTCCCCCCCCTTGTCACTCTTTTCCATCCCCCTCCCTTGTTACTCTCATTTCCATTCCCCCTTCACTCTCATTTCCTCCACCCCCACTCCACTTTCCACATTCCCCCCCCTTGTCACTCTCATTTCCATTCCCCCCTTGTCACTCTCATTTCCATTCCCCCCCTTGTCACTCTCATTTCCATTCCCCCCCTTGTCACTCTCATTTCCATTCCCCCCCTTGTCACTCTCATTTCCATTCCCCCCCTTGTCACTCTCATTTCTTCCCCCCCTTGTCACTCTCATTTCTCCATTCCCCCCTTGTCACTCTTGTCCACTCTTCATTTCCATTACCCACCCCTTGTCCACTCTCATTTCCATTCCCCACCCTTGTCACTCTCATTTTCCATTCCCACCCCCTTGTCACTCTCAATTTCCATTCCCCCCCTTTTGTCACTCTCATTTCCAGTCTCCCCCCCTTTGTCACTCTCCATTTCCATTCACCCCCCTTGTCACTCTTCATTTCCATTCCCCCCCTTGGTCACGTCTCATTTCCTTCCCCCCCCTTAGTCATCTATTTCCATTCCCCCCTTGTCACTATCATTTCCAGTCCCCCCCCCTTGTCACTCCTCATTTCCATTACCCCCCCTTGTCACTCTCATTCCATTCCCCCCTTGTCCACTCTCATTTCCATTCCCCCCCTTTGTCACTCTCATTTCATTCCCCCCTTTGTCACTCTATTTCATTCCCCCCCTTTGTCACTCTCATTTCCATTCCCCCCCCTTGTCACTCTCATTTCCATTCCCCCCCCTTGTCACTCTCATTTCCATTCCCCCCCCTTGTCACTCTCATTTCCATTCCCCCCCTTGTCACTCTCATTTCCATTCCCCCCCTTGTCACTCTCATTTCCATTCCCCCCCTTGTCACTCTCATTTCCATCCCCCCTTGTCACTCTCATTTCCATTCCCCCCCTTGTCACTCTCATTTCCATTCCCCCCCCTTGTCACTCTCATTTATTCCCCCCCTTGTCACTCTCATTTCCATTCCCCCCCTTGTCACTCATTTCCATTTCCCCCCCTTGTCACTCTCATTTCCATTTCCCCCCTTGTCACTCTCATTTACATTCCCCCCTTGTCACTCTCATTTCATCCTCCCCCCCTTGTCACTCTCATTTCCATTCCCCCCCTTGTCACTCTCATTTCCATCCTCCCCCTTGTCACTCTCATTTCCATTCCCCCCCCCTTGTCACTCATTTCCATTCCCCCCCCTTGTCACTCTCATTTACATTCCCCCCCCCTTGTCACTCTCATTTACATTCCTCCCCCCCTTCCTCCTGTCACCTATAGTGTAGCGTGGCCGAGCTCTGTTCGGTCCGGCCGGCCGGGTACAGGAAACAAAAGCTCCTGTACGCCGACCGAACAGAGCTCGGCCACGCTACATTAACAACAGCACAGAGCAGACACAGCAGGCGCAGGCAGGCTGCGCAGCACTGAGCCGGTGGCCGGGGATTTTTTAGAGCGGCAAGCGCTCAGCCGCTGAGGAGGCGCAGCATGAGGGGCACCGCCGGCCGGCCGAACTTATATAACCAACTTTTTTTTTTTTGTTTTTTTACACCACACCGCAACGGGTGCCCAATAGGTGGCGGAACGCCATTCCGGGTCGTTCCGCCAGAAAAAAAGGCCTGCCAGTAACTCTGTAATTCCTTTAGCGCCGTTCTATGGAAACAGTAAGTTTAAAGAGCACACCAATTGCTTGAAATAACTTCTTTATTAACTTCAACTTTTCTTCATATATAACACTGCCGCCTCCGCAGCAGATAGTCCATGTACATAACACGTGTTGAAAAGATATCACAAAATGGCGGTATGCATAAGATGGTGGTTCAACTGTTCAATCTTGTCATTCGACATAAAATGGTGGATATATTTCTCTCTTGAGTATCTGTACTCTCCCTTTAAGTTATTTAATCACTTTATGATCTCTCTGAGAGGTATATCTGAGGTCTAACTAATAGTTGACTTGCTGAATTTGGTCGCAATTTACATTATGCAGTTAGCAGTAACTATTTGCAGATTAGTTGAGTAGGATCTGGTATGGTTGTATGCAATTTGGATTGCAATATAGAATTTGAATTTAGATTGTGAACTTTGTAGTTTGCAATTGGTGGAACTGTAGTTCCACCAATTGCAAACATATTGCTATAACTGGCTCAGTATACAGTTCTAATCACTATATTAACAGTAGGAACATTTTATAACTGTTTTAAATACCTATTTTGGCCTCTCTGATTCCATAAAACACAGCTCTTAGTGGAGTGAATATCTGTTCAGCTTCTCTCTCTGGTGAATAATAATTTCTAGCAGCTAGGGAATTTCCCACACAGGCCAAGACTCCTACTGTGTGTGACTCTGGCTGTGATTGGTCTAGACTCCTGCCCAGCAACAACAGTTTAACTCTATGCTTCTTGTTGTTTCTGCTGTGTCATTTAGCTTACCTCACATCCATATAATGAATCTTAAAGGCATATTATCTTTTATGCTTCTGTGAACACAATATATAACAGTTATATAACATCCAAACATGTAAATAACTCTGCTTTTGTCTTTAACACACAAACATAGGAACTGTATTAGGGTTATTGGCAGGTCTAGCTATATAACATATAAGCTATGTTAGCAACCTAGGACAGGTCTTAGCTATACAGCTACAACAATCCTATTACACCTTGCTGCACTGACTGGGGATCCAAATTGCTATTATACAGCTCTGTAATTCCAGCAAACCGTTCTTATTAGGGTGCAAGTGCTGATTGATACAGGCATTAACAGGGTTTATTACAAGGAAATATTTATATTTGCCCTTGTGCGGTGCAGTTATATGTTCTAAAGCATTTTTGGCTTTTATTAGTGGGGAAAAAAGGGTTTATTAGCTGTTGTGTGGTGAAGTGCTAAAATTACAGCCCTTTTTGGCGTGTATTAGTGGCAAAAGTAAAATATATTTGCCGCTCAGCAGTGCAGTTATCTGTTGTAAAGCCTTTTGTGGCGTGTATTAGTGGAAAAACAAAAAATATATTTGCCTGTCAACAGTGCACTTAACAGTACAGACCAAAAGTTTGGACCCACCTTCTCATTCAAAGAGTTTTCTTTATTTTCATGACTATGAAAATTGTAGATTCACACTGAAGGCATCAAAACTATGAATTAACACATGTGGAATTATATACATAACAAAAAAGTGTGAAACAACTGAAAATATGTCATATTCTAGGTTCTTCAAAGTAGCCACCTTTTGCTTTGATTACTGCTTTGCACACTCTTGGCATTCTCTTGATGAGCTTCAAGAGGTAGTCACCTGAAATGGTCTTCCAACAGTCTTGAAGGAGTTCCCAGAGATGCTTAGCACTTGTTGGCCCTTTTGCCTTCACTCTGCGGTCCAGCTCACCCCAAACCATCTCGATTGGGTTCAGGTCCGGTGACTGTGGAGGCCAGGTCATCTGGCGCAGCACCCCATCACTCTCCTTCATGGTCAAATAGCCCTTACACAGCCTGGAGGTGTGTTTGGGGTCATTGTCCTGTTGAAAAATAAATGATGGTCCAACTAAACGCAAACCGGATGGAATAGCATGCCGCTGCAAGATGCTGTGGTAGCCATGCTGGTTCAGTATGCCTTCAATTTTGAATAAATCCCCAACAGTGTCACCAGCAAAGCACCCCCACACCATCACACCTCCTCCTCCATGCTTCACGGTGGGAACCAGGCATGTAGAGTCCATCCGTTCACCTTTTCTGCGTCGCACAAAGACACGGTGGTTGGAACCAAAGATCTCAAATTTGGACTCATCAGACCAAAGCACAGATTTCCACTGGTCTAATGTCCATTCCTTGTGTTCTTTAGCCCAAACAAGTCTCTTCTGCTTGTTGCCTGTCCTTAGCAGTGGTTTCCTAGCAGATATTCTACCATGAAGGCCTGATTCACACAGTCTCCTCTTAACAGTTGTTCTAGAGATGTGTCTGCTGCTAGAACTCTGTGTGGCATTGACCTGGTCTCTAATCTGAGCTGCTGTTAACCTGCGATTTCTGAGGCTGGTGACTCGGATGAACTTATCCTCCGCAGCAGAGGTGACTCTTGGTCTTCCTTTCCTGGGGCGGTCCGCATGTGAGCCAGTTTCTTTGTAGCGCTTGATGGTTTTTGTGACTGCACTTGGGGACACTTTCAAAGTTTTCCCAATTTTTCGGACTGACTGACCTTCATTTCTTAAAGTAATGATGGCCACTCGTTTTTCTTTACTTAGCTGCTTTTTTCTTGCCATAATACAAATTCTAACAGTCTATTCAGTAGGACTATCAGCTGTGTATCCACCTGACTTCTCCACAACGCAACTGATGGTCCCAACCCCATTTATAAGGCAAGAAATCCCACTTATTAAACCTGACAGGGCACACCTGTGAAGTGAAAACCATTTCAGGTGACTACCTCTTGAAGCTCATCAAGAGAATGCCAAGAGTGTGCAAAGCAGTAATCAAAGCAAAAGGTGGCTACTTTGAAGAACCTAGAATATGACATATTTTCAGTTGTTTCACACTTTTTGTTATGTATATAATTCCACATGTGTTAATTCATAGTTTTGATGCCTTCAGTGTGAATCTACAATTTTCATAGTCATGAAAATAAAGAAAACTCTTTGAATGAGAAGGTGTGTCCAAACTTTTGGTCTGTACTGTATATGTTGAAAAGCCTTGTGTAGTGTAAGAGTGGAAAATAATTAGGGCCTAATTGCCATTCAGCGGTGCAGTTATATATTCTAAAACCCTGTCTGACGTGTATTAGTGGCAAAAGATAAATATATTCGCCGTTCAGCGTTGCACTTATATGTTGATAAGCCTTGTCTAGTGTAAAAGTGGGAAAAAATAAGGGTCTATTTGCCGTTCAGCAGTGCAGTTATATGTGGTAAAGCCTTTTTTGCGGTATGGAGCGAATTACGTAGTGATGAAATTTTTTATGTGAAACAGGCTTATTTTGGGAAAATTGATGAGTGATTGTAGACTTTGCTCTGTACGAACCGAATACCATTATCCTTTCATTGGTGAAATTTTTTATTTCAAACGTTTTTTTCCCCGGTAAAATTGATGGGTGATTGTAGACCTCCTTTTGCTGTATGGACCGAATCATGTCATCGTTTGTCCTGCAGTAACATGATGACAACACACCAGCAGATTTTGCCTTTACCATCTATTCACAATTAAATCAAGCAGCTTCAGTCATTTGAAAATATTCATGTTTTTATCTGTTCCGTCTGCATTTGATCTCCACAGCACACAAGACATGACAGGAGAGCCTCTGCTTTGGAGTCCAAGTCCTGTTTCTTAAGATCAGGAGTTCCATCAGAATTGTGCATAATATTCTTGCTCCCTGTGCAAAGCCATAACAAAAAGACTCTGTAGGCAAAAGAAAAATATATTCGCCGTTCAGCGTTGCACTTATATGTTGAAAAGCCTTGAGTAGTGGAAAAGTGGAAAAAAATAAGGGCCTATTTGCCCTACAGCGGTGCAGTTATACACTCACCTAAAGAATTATTAGGAACACCATACTAATACGGTGTTGGACCCCTTTTTGCCTTCAGAACTGCCTTAATTCTACGTGGCATTGATTCAAAAAGGTGCTGATAGCATTCTTTAGAAATGTTGCCCCATATTGATAGGATGGCATCTTGCAGTTGATGGAGATTTGAGGGATGCACATCCAGGGCACGAAGCTACCGTTCCACCATATCCCAAAGATGCTCTATTGGGTTGAGATCTGGTGACTGTGGGGGCCATTTTAGTAGAGTGAACTCATTGTCATGTTCAAGAAACCATTTTTCCAGTCTTCAACAGTCCAATTTTGGTGAGCTTGTGCAAATTGTAGCCTCTTTTTCCTATTTGTAGTGGAGATGAGTGGTACTCGGTGGGGTCTTCTGCTGTTGTAGCCCATCCGCCTCAAGGTTGTGCGTGTTGTGACTTCACAAATGCTTTGCTGCATACCTCGGTTGTAACGAGTGGTTATTTCAGTCAACGTTGCTCTTCTATCAGCTTGAATCAGTCGGCCCATTCTCCTCTGACCTGTAGCATCAACAAGGCATTTTCGCCCACAGGACTGCCGCATACTGGATGTTTTTCCCTTTATACACCATTCTTTGTAAACCCTAGAAATGGTTGTGCGTGTAATACCAGTAACTGAGCAGATTGTGAAATACTCAGACCGGCCCGTCTGGCACCAACAACCATGCCACGCTCAAAATTGCTTAAATCACTATGCTTTCCCATTCTGACTTTCAGTTTGGAGTTCAGGAGATTGTCTTGACCAGGACCACAACCCTACATGCATTGAAGCAACTGCCATGTGATTGGTTGACTAGATAATCGCATTAATGAGAAATAGAACAGGTGTTCCTAATAATTCTTTAGGTGAGTGTATGTGGTAAAGGCCTTTTGCTGTATGGACCGAACTGCGTAGTGGTGAAATTTTTTCTGTGAAGCAGGCTTTTTTCAGGAAAATTCATGGGTGATTGTACACCACCTTTTGCTGTATGGACCGAATTACGCAGTGGTGAAATTTTTTATGTGAAACAGGCTTTTTTGGGGAAAATTCATGGGTGATTGTTACACCTCCTTTTGCTGTATGAACCAAATTACGCAGTGGTGATTTTTTGTATGTGAAACAGGCTTTTTGGGGGGAAATTGATGGGTGATTGTATGGCTGTATGGACAGAATTATGTAGTCCTGGGTTCTGCAGTAAATCATAAGATGCTGATGACAACACACTAGCAGACTTTGCCTTTACCATCTATTCACAATTAAATTAAGCAGCTTCAGTAAGTTGGAAATATTCATGTGTTTTTATCTGCTCCATCTGCATTCGATCTCCACAGCACACAAACCATGACAGGAGAGGCTCTGCTTTGGAGTCCAAGTCCAGTTTCTTAAGATCAGGAGTTCCATCAGAATTGTACGTAACATTATTGCTCCCTGTGCAAAGTCATAACAAAAGGACTCTGTAGGCATACACATCAGAGGAAGCGGAAGCTGATTGCCCCAATTTTAATTCAAGAGAAGTAAACAGCGGGAAGTAAATAGAGGTGGCTGAACTCTTGTGAAGTCAATGTCTCCAACTATGCCCCTGTCACAAAGTGGGGAGAGGGAAGGAACACAAGAATGACAACAGAAGGAAAAAGACCAGAAACTAGGCCTCACGGCTAGGGAAAGGGAAGAGATCACCACCTAGAAAACCCTAAACCTAGCCCTGACTCCTGTCAGTATGAATAGACGTGGAAGGTGGGAATATTCATACACCGGAAAGCTAGGCCATAGAAATACTGGAAATCCTTAGGAGTAGTGACTGGGTCTGAGACCACTGGTTCCTTCCCAGATGAACGAACCAGCGTCTCCCTGAGGCCTAGTAAACAACGAGCAAATGGGAGCAACAAAATACAAAGGGATGTACACTTATCTTCAATAGAAAATGGATGAGCAGGAACACAGATGAGGAACTCGCACCAGCTCTTCCAACTCCTGGCACATAATATCAACCGCATTGTATGAAGTGTGAGTCCAGACTAATTAAAGGAGCAGTAATGACCGAAAGCTACACCTGAGACAAGAGGTGTGGTCATTACAAACAACAACACTACAACAAGTGAAAACAGATAAGCTGTCAGATAACCTAACGTGCAGCCAGTCTCTCAGATCTTCTAACCTCTGTCACAGGAGAGACCGTGACAGGCCCTCTTACGATTTACAGCACACCCTTCTTGAGCTGCAGCGGCAGAATGGCATCCCCCAACATAGGCTGATATGCGACGTTTCCACCTGCTGGAATTCCACCCTCCATATGTTGGACCGACTATACGAACAGAGAAAGGCCCTCCACAATTTCTTTATGATCCAAGCGGACAGGAGTAGTCCCCTGTGTAACTTCAATGTCAGCCAGTGGCAGCTCATGCGTGACACCTGCCGTTTGCTCAGGCCCTTTGAGGAGGCCGTGTTATTTGTCAGTCACGAGGACTACGGAAAGAACAACGTCATTCCACTGCTTCATGTCCTGGAACAGATGATTGTAAATCTTGCTGGTCAGGGGACTGGACACGTGGCGCCTAGATCTCATGGCCACATGAGCCCTGTGGGGGCTGAACTGGAGGAAGAGGAGGAAGAGGACATTGAAGCACAAGCAATGTGTAGAGAAATTGACAGGAGTGGAGGAGCAGGAGCAGCCAGAGGAGCTACAGGGCGATGAGGAAGACGAGGCAGAGGACCCAGACACACTGTGGCAGTATGCAGTGGAGATGGAGGCAGGGAGTCCCTCCAAGTCACTTGCACAAATTGCCCGCTGCATACTCACTTGCTTGCGTAGTGACAGCCGAAGTGTCACCATTCGGCAGAGGGATGACTTCTGGCTCTCCACCTTGTTGGACCCTCGCTACCGGTATAAAATGAGGGCCTTTTTTACACCCACTGAGAGGGAGGACAAACTAAACTACTATAGAGACATCCTATGTAGTCAGTTGGCCGCTCCTTATATGCGCCATTGTCCATCCCCTCACAGGTCTGACCGGGGGGGGGACCTCAGCGCTCACTGCCATGGCTGCTGGTAAGGAGTGGCGTGGCAGGAGCAGTACCAGCTCCATCAGCAGCAACCTGAGTCTAGAGTCGCTGATGAGCAGCTTTCTTCACCTGCCTAGTGAAGAAACTACTCAACAGCAGCTAGACATAGAGCAGCAGGTGGTGGCATACTTGGAGTGCACCCTGCCAGCTGTCATTGAAGATCCGCTGGACTACTGTGCAGTCAAACTAGATTTGTGGCCGCAACTGGACGAGTTTGCTCTGGAAAAGCTGTCCTGCCCGGCCAGTAGTGTGGCATCAGAGCGGGTGTTTAGTGCGGCGGGCGCCATAGTTACCCTAAGGAGAACTCGCCTGTCCACCCAAAATGTGGAGAGACTGACCTTTGTCAAGAGGAATCAGGTGTGGATCAGCCAGGATTTCCACCCACCAATGCCTGATGCATCAGACTAGGTCATACATGGTGCCAGACCCACACTTTGAGAAAAGAGACCGGTTTCTTCTGGCTACCTGCCTCAGCTACTATTCTGATGCTGCCACCTGCCTGATTCCAGAAATCTGATGCCAAGTGCTCTTTCTTACACCCACCATTGTCAGAAGGTACTGTTATTGCCACCCACCTCCCCACTCTGTCACCGGGTCACTCTGTGGTCTCCTCATGCTGCTGCCAGCTCCACACTAAATCACCTTGCCACTCTTTGGTCTCCTTATGCTTCTGCCACCTCACCACTATGTCACTGTGACACTCTGTGGTCTCCTCATGCTGCTGCTAGCTCACCACTTGTCACTGGGCCACTCTGTGGTCTCCTCATGCTTCTACCACATCAACTCTCTCTCACTGGGCCACTCTGTGGCCTCCTCATGCTGCTGCCACCTCACTACTCTGTCACTGGGCCACTCTGTGGTCTCCTCATGCTTCTGCCACCTTACCACTTTGTCTCTGGGCCACTCTGTGGTCTGCTCATGCTGCTACCACCTATCCACTATGTCACTGGGCCACTCTATGGTCTACCCATGCTGCTGCCGCCTCACCACTCTGTCACTGGGCCACTCTGTGCTCTCCTCATGCTGCTGCCACCTCAGCACTCTGTCATTGGGCCACTCTGTGGACTTCTCATGCTGTTCCCACCCTCCCCACTCCATGACTGAGCCATTATTTTACATTTTTGGCCTGGTTGACATCATCATTTATTTGAACCTTTTTCTGATCTGTCAGAAGGATGGAAAAATGAGAGGCACAATGGATCCTCTCTGTGTAGCAGCTGTAAGGCCTGTATGGACCAATCATAATTGACCTATAATTTGGTAGCCAAAAGCAGGAGTGGGTACAAAACACAGAAGACATGCAAATATTCCGGTCACGTGTCATCTCTGTTTTGGATCCACTCCTGTTTTTTTGGGCATTAGCAATACTGAAAATAATAATAATAAAATGTATTTATATAGTGCCACCATATTCCACAGTGCTTTAATAGTTCATAGGGTTCATATACAAAAAAATAATAACTGGATAATATGCAACTGAAACACTAGGATTACTGACCAAATGCTGAGTGAAGGCGGATGCTCACCAGACAGGATTCGTTTTTGGGGGTTATTGTTCTGAATGATCAGACGAAGGGCAAAATAATCAGTGACGTCAACACAAACTTACTGTTGACACCCTCTTGTCACGAGGGTGTCAAGAGCCACGTCTGCTCACGACAAACTTTTTGATCCTGCAGGAGGTGGTCACGCTATTCAAATTACATATACCATTTTCATGGGTCACTGGGACCAAAGCGTGGCTTGTATCACCTCTCTGATAATAATATTTTTTATTTTATTGAATAAAACATATATTTTTATTTATTCCACTTAAAAAACTGTAACTCTAAATCAAAAGGATTAAAATTCCTCAGACTTTTAGAGAGGTGGGAATTGTAGTGACTTCATCCTCTGTGTCACTCCTGCGGATGCACTTTGAGTTTTGGAGGGCGTCTGATAATCTCTCAGAAACACCCCCTAGCTTACACTTCACTCCTCACTGTCTCTGCTTCAGCTGTATATTTAGCTGTATGCCTTACCCCATATTGGGGGCCCTACCTCTCTAAGTCTGAACTAAAAGAAAGCCTGCATCCCTACATGTTTCGCCATGAAATGGCGTCTTCAGGGGATGGCGTGCAGGTAAAAGAGCCACGTCTGACTCCATTATACCCGGGGTCAGGAAGTCGCAGCGGGTGGCTGCGCGCTCTATGTCTAAAGATCACGTTGTTTCTTAGTGATTGTTTTCTGTGTTTGCCTTGCAATCCTTTTTGTCTCACTCAGGGATCCGTAGCTTCTCCTCCTCAGCTGTTTCTTGTCTGCCACTCCCAACCTCCTTATATTCTCCTCTCACACTTCTCTAGTTGCCAGTTATAGAGCTTCCTGCCTGGACATCTATACTGACCCACTGGAGCTGTGAATCCTGGTTGTTGTTCCAGAGTGCTTCCCTCCGGATCCCTGTTGGGCTTTTTGTTGTCTCCTGTTGTCGCCCACCTGGGATTATATGTTTAGTCTGTATTGTCTGTCCTCCCCTTGGTGTTTTCCTTTAGAGCTAGTGGTGCGGACTAGTGTTCCCACCGCCCTGTTCACTATCTAGGGCTCATCTTAGGGAAAGCCAGGGTTTTAGGCACGTGATCGGCGTACGGGTGAGGAACCCGTCTAGGGACGTCAGGGCAGCCAGGTGCCAGCCGCAAGGTGAGTCAGGGGTCACCACCTTCCCTCTCACTTGGGCAGGGCCTTCCTCTTTCCCTCCCTCTGTGTCACGTATGTGATAGTCACGCCGATCGTGATACCTCTCCACTGTGTCAGGGGGCTCTACTTGTATAAGCGTTTAATAGAACAGGTTCTGTAGGCATCTATGTGGAATCAGCTGGCGACGGTGTAAAAGGAGTGCGCTTCTTCTTGGACCCAACATTGACCTGTAAGGCTGAGTTCATACTTTTCAGGAGAGACAGTTATTTGGTCAGTTTTGGCCTTGTGACTGCCCAAATAAGTGAAGTGTGCAGTGATTCTAAGTGCGACACCTGTCATCTGCATGTCATACAGACTCACAGTATTATTTCACTACCACAGCAGACTCCCTATGCGTGTTATTGCAAGGCACATTGTTCTACATCACTATAAAGGCTCTCTGCAGCCAGGAAATAGCATTTTTTTAATGAAATTCAGCGCAAATATATTCAGATCGAAACAAATGTTTTCAAAAAAATTTGCCGAACCAGCGAATAGAATTTTTTAAAAATTCGCTCATCTCTAGTTACCACGAAGCATGAGGAAATTCGGATTCGGTGCAAAGTGAATTTTTCTTGAAATTTGGATCGAATTCCACTTCATCAACTTGGATTTGCTCATCTCTACTGCTGATATTTGCATCAGCTGGGTACTTAGGGCCATTGTCTTGTTGGAAGAAGAACCTTCGGCCAAGGCTGAGGTCAAGAGTACTCTGGATCAAGTTTTTATTAAGAATATCTCTGTACTTTGGTCCATTCAGCTTTTCCTCCACCGTGACCAGTCTTCCTATCCCCCACAGTATGATGCTGCCACCACCATGCTTCACTGTAGGAATGGTATTGGGCAGGTGATAAGCATGGCCTGGTTTCCTCCAGACATGATGCTTAGAATTGAAGCCAAAAATTTCAACCATGTCTTGGTTTCATCAGAGCAGAGAATCGAAGGAGAGGCTTCTTCATGTCTACTCTGCCATAAAGCCCAGGGAAAGTTGACCTTCTAAAAGTAGTTCCTATCTGCACACAGCATCTTTGGACCTCAGCCATAGAGACCATTGGGTTTTTGGGCACTTCACATACCAAGGCCCTTCTCCCCGATTGATTAGTTTGGTGGTGCGGCCAGCTCAAGGAATAGTCCTGGTTGTTTCAAACTTCTTAAATGTAAGACTTATGGAGGTCACTGTGCTCTTTTCCAGACCTATGCCTCCACACAATCCTGTCTCTGGCTCTACAGGCAGTTATTTCCTCCTCATGGCTTGGTTTTTGCTATGATATGCGGGTGTCACAGATCAGCGGGTGTAAACCCACTGTGCCACTGACTGGCTATACTCTGAAGGGGTGTGTCTAAGCAACTACCTGGTTTTCACTATTGCCTCAGATGGTGAGGATAGACTTGAGCCATTAGGGTAGTTGCCAGGGGCTGTTGTCAGTGGCAGCTGGTCCAGGTGGACCAAGAGATACCTGGGTAGGTACCAGAAGTACACGCGTAGTCAGGCAGGCGGGGTCATTACCAGGAGCAACAGTGCAGTACCGAAGGATGAGGCAGAGGCATAGTCAGACAGGCAAAAGGTCAGGGCAGACGGCACAGGTACGGACGGCAGCAGGAGGGTCAAAGCAGGCAGGGACCAGACGATAAGCAGAGTCCAGGAACGAAGTATAGGTCAGGAGCACATGTGAGTATCAGGAACTAACAAACACAAGGACCTTGACACTAAGGCATCTGGGAATAGGGCTGAGACACTTTAGTACCTGCAGGAGAGCCAGGGTTGGTCAGCAAGGTCACCTGACTTAACCAACACAGCCCATGGAGTGATGCGCTCCACCCTTAGAGCAGTGAAACATGAAACCACCTGAACACAGGCTGTGACCAGGGTAGAGTGGCAGCTGTGGAGCGGAATCCTCAGCAGCGATAGCTGAACCCCGACAGGCCCCAGGACTGCAGCGGTAAGCTGGGTAACAGCGGCACCCCGCAGCTGCTGTTACATAGACAGGTCTGTGTCTTTCCAAATCATGTCCAGTCCACTGAATTCACTACAGGTGATTCCAATCAAGGTGTAGTAACATCTCAGAGAAGATCCAGAGAAATGGGAGACCCCAGAGATAAATGTCAAGCATCATCGCAAAGGGGCTGATGTCCATGTAAAAGTGTCTGAATACTTATGTCCTGTAAGATTTTAGCTCTTTCTTTTTAATAAATTTGTAAAGATTTCTAAACTTCTGTTTTCACTTTCTCATTATAGGGGATCGAGGGCAGATTGTTTTTTATTTTAGCACAAGGAGCAACATAAAATGTGAAAAAAGTGAAAGCATCTGAAGATTTTCTGAATGCACTTTATAAAGGTTAAGCAATCATCAGCTCCACCCTAAATTAACCTGACCATTCTAGGTGATAACCTATCCAACACTCAGATGCAAAGCAGTTACATAGCAACTTCCTCAACAATGCTGGTAAACAGGCAAGCATGAATAATAATCCAAATCACGCCTGTAATGCCAATATTCTGCACTAGGATGTTCCTTCAGGTCTATATCAAAACGCTTCTCTGGTTTTTAAGTTTAAAGTTTAGATAACAGTTATTCTCCTCAAACTTAAATTTGAGATAATTGGTCAATATACCTGAACAAATAGCATGCAAAGAACTACTTTTTGATCTTCCAGATGTTGGTTGTGGATTCTTGTAGCTGTTGGGTCAAACAAATGGTTCTGCTGGTCAGTCATAATCAAATAAGGACATCTTCTGGAGGGCTGTAGACTCCTGTATATGTGGTCAAGCTAAAAACCCTTAATGGTCCGTCAACTTCTCATGATATGAAAATGTTAACATTAACAAACCAATTCTTATGAGTTTTCTAGTGAATGACTCAAATGTTCATCAGTTCTTCAATGTTTTACCTCAAAATGCTTTCTCCAGATGTCCGCAATGTTTTTGACGCTTATATTACAGCAAAGTCAGGAATTTCCTTGTCAAAAAAGCTACCTTTAAGAAAAAGTCAACAAAGACATTTGTAAACCAGACAGGAAATCGTCTATAAACATTCCTCAAGTCATGGAGAATGTTCTACTCCGAGAAGATGGCGTTCAAAACAATGAGGTGATCTCTTTGAACAAGTGAACTACATTCCTGCTCTCCACTTTTCATGGCCAGCCTCCTGATGCCCAGAAATAGTTTGGGCTTTAGAATATCTCTGGATATAATGCACACCAGACATGCAGGATGAATCGCTAAATCATGGGTTTGCATTCTTTCACGGTGCAGGGTGTGGCAGATAAAGTGGATTTTGGAAAACCTTAAAACCTATTTGAATCCACATCAAAAAGGGGAGAGAATAGATGTTGAAATTTGCTTTCCTTTATCTGCCAATTTTACTTGATTCCAATAAGCGGCTGTGTACCAGCATGAGGCAAAGATAACATGAGACGGCTAAGAGTTCACGTTCCACTCAGCAACATTAGTAACTAGGTGGGAAGTGTCTGGAGCAGAGGTAGGTACATAGAAAGTGTGTAGTAGAAAGGTCTTTCTGCCACATAAGAGGACAACAGTGGGTGGAACGTGGTGGTGGGGTTTCATGGAGCTTCAAACTATGTGTATAGATAGATAGATAGAATTACTGACAGGGATTAGAAGAATTTGATGAATACACTGTGCTTAGACTAAACTGCGTCCAAGGCAGTCCATGTATCTGGCGGTGTCCACACTCTGTACACAGGGTCCCGAGCAGCATTCTTGTCCGCAGCTGTATTATATTAGAGAGAACACGCTGCCCTAGGTGATGCTATGATGCTACCTCAGAGTCTTTACCACATTGTGGCTGATTGTCCACTCAAAGGAATGGTGGCCTGGGATCTGGATTATTTTTTATTTTTTTCACGAGAGACAGAAGGATATTGTGATATAATTTTCAGTAATGGACTAATCTACTACATAAACTGTGACATCACCGTCTGATCTGTGACATCATTGTCCATTCATGGACTGGCCTGCTACATGGACTGCGTGATATCACCATCCAATTATATACTGACCTTCTATGTATACTGTGTGACCTGACTTCTATCTTTATGAGACATCATCATCATCTAATCACAGACTGGCTGCTACATAGACTGTGTGACCTCACTGCACTCTGTGACATCATCATCCAATCACAGACTGACCTGCTCCATAGACTGTGTGACCTCACTGCACTCTGTGACATCATCATCCAATCACAGACTGACCTGCTCCATAGACTGTGTGACCTCACTGCACTCTGTGACATCATCATCCAATCACAGACTGACCTGCTCCATTGACTGTGTGAGCTCAATGAACTCTGTGACGTCATCATCCAATCACAGACTGACCTACTACTGGACTATGTGACCTCACTACCCTCGCTGTGACATCACCTTTCAATCTGACCTGCTAGATAAACTGTGACATCATCATCTCGTCTCTACTGTATGACCTCATCGTCTTCACTATAACATTACCTTCCAATTGCAAACTGACCCATTACATAGACTGCACCAAATGCTGCTTGTCACCGCATCCTTCAAATGCAGTTGACGGTCCCTGAAGTCACAAGTGGTTTGACCCTGCTCACCCTATTTTGAGGCAGAGAGGTTCTGCTATGAAAACAGTAGAATTTTCCACCTTATAATAAACTCATAGAAACACACAGTGCTATAAACCCCATTAGCTCATGCCACTGAACTTCATCCTGACCCTAAAGCTTCTGAAAGCCATTGTAGTGGGACACACTATAAACATCTCTGAATGAGAGAACATCTAGTAGCTGCATCAAAGTTTATCTTTACAAGTGTTGTGCTTTTGTAGTGTCCCCTAGAGACCCTCCCCTGAATCTACTGCAAATATCAGTGGAGGAGAGGGGGGTGCGAGAGTAGGAGTAGACCAGACAAGCTGTCAGCAGGCCACAACATCTGGAGCAACAAGATCTGGCTTTAAATGAGAACATCTGCGCTCACTGGAAACATAGTCTTCAAGTGTTTCTGAAATACCTTCTGCAGGTGTCTCATTGCAGGTCAAAAACTGAGATATACAGAACTCTTTGAAGGGTTCTCACTATGGAGAAATGGGTGCTACTGGTCCTAAAAAAGCTAAAGTAGCACATGAGTGAAAAAAGATTCACAGTGTGAAGATGCCACGGGTTACCCAATATCTTTGACAATGTAGATTGTAAGAATATAACTACAATAAAACTGCCTCAATTTACAAGAATATACAGTAACTATAATACTGCTCCCATAAACAAGAATATAACTACTATAATACTGCCTCCTATGTACAAGAATGTAACTACTATAATACTGCCTCCAATGTACAAGAATATAACTACTATAATACTGCCTCCTATGTACAAGAATATAACTACTATAATACTGCTCCTATAAACAAGAATATAACTACTATAATACTGCTCCTATGTACAAGAATATAGCTACTATAATGCTGCTCCTATGTACAAGAATATAACTACTATAATACTGCCTCCTATGTACAAGAATATAACTACTATAATACTGCCTCCTTTGTATAAGAATATAACTACTATAATACTGCCTCCTATGTACAAGAATATAGCTACTATAATGCTGCTCCTATGTACAAGAATATAACTACTATAGTACTGCTCCTATGTACAAGAATATAACTACTATAATACTGCCTCCTATGTACAAGAATATAACTACTATAATACTGCTCCTATGTACAAGAATATAACTACTATAATACTGCCTCCTATGTACAAGATTATAACTACTGTAATACTGCTAATATGTCAAGAATGTAACTCTATAATACTGCTCCTATGTACAAGAATATAACTACTATAATACTGCCTCCTATGTACAAGAATTATAACTACTAGTAATACTGCTCCTATGTACAAGAATATAACTACTATAATACTGCCTCCTATGTACAAGAATATAACTACTATAATACTGCTCCTATGTACAAGAAGATAACTACTATAATACTACCTCCTATGTACAGAATATAACTACTATAATACTGCTCCTATGTTACAAGAATATAACTACATAATACTGCTCCTATGTACAAGAATATAACTACTATAATACTGCTCCTATTACAAGATATAACTACTTAATACTGCTCCTATGTACAAGAATAGACCTACTATAATACTGCTCCTAGTACAAGAATATAACTACTATAATACTGCTCCTATGTACAAGAATATAAGCTACTATAATACTGCCCTATGTACAAGAATATAACTACTATAATACTGCTCCTATGTACAAGAATATAACTACTATAATACTGGCTCCTATTGTACAAGAATATAACTACTATAATACTGCCTCCATGTACAAGATATAACTACTTATAACTGCTCCTATGTACAAGAATAGTAAGCTACATATAAATGACTGCTCCTATGTACAAGAATATAACTACTATAATACTGCCTCCTATGTACAAGAATATAACTACTATAATACTGCCTCCTATGTACAAGAATATAACTACTATAATACTGCTCCTATGTACAAGAATATAACTACTATAATACTGCCTCCTATGTACAAGAATATAACTACTATAATACTGCCTCCTATGTACAAGAATATAACTACTATAATACTGCTCCTATGTACAAGAATATAACTACTATAATACTGCCTTCCTATGTACAAGAATATAACTACTATAATACTGCTCCTATGTACAAGAATATAACTACTATAATACTGCTCCTATGTACAAGAATATAACTACTATAATACTGCTTCCTATGTACAAGATATACTACTATAATACTGCTCTATGTACAAGAATATAACTACTATAATACTGCTTCCTATGTACAAGAATATAACTACTATAATACTGCCTCCTATGTACAAGAATATAACTACTATAATACTGCTCCTATGTACAAGAATATAACTACTATAATACTGCCTCCTATGTACAAGAATATAACTACTATAATACTGCCTCCTATGTACAAGATATAACTACTATAATACTGCCTCCTATGTACACGAATATAACTACTAAATACTGCTCCTATGTACAGAATATAACTACTATAATACTGTCTCCTATGTACAAGAATATAACTACTATAATACTGCTCCTATGTACAAGAATATAACTACTATAATACTGCCTCCTATGTACAAGAACTATAACTACTATAATACTGCTCCTATGTACAAGAATATAACTACTATAATACTGCTCCTATGTACAAGAATATAACTACTATAATACTGCTCTATGTACAAGAATATAACTACTATAATACTGCCTCCTATGTACAAGAATATAACTACTATAATACTGCCTCCTATGTACAAGAATATAACTACTATAATACTGCTCCTATGTACAGAATACTACTATATACTGCCTACATACTACTATATACTGCTCCTATGTACAAGAATATAACTACTATAATACTGCTCCTATGTACAAGAATATAACTACTATAATACTGCTCCTATGTACAAGAATATAACTACTATAATACTGCTCCTATGTACAAGAATATAACTACTATAATACTGCCTCCTATGTACAAGAATATAACTACTATAATACTGCTCCTATGTACAAGAATATAACTACATGTAATACTGCTCCTATGTACAAGAATATAACTACTATAATACTGCCTCCTATGTACAAGAATATAACTACTATAATACTGCCTCCTATGTACAAGAAATATAACTACTATAAGACTGCTCCTATGTACAAGAATATAACTACTATAATACTGCTCCTATGTACAAGAATATAACTACTATAATACTGCTCCTATGTACAAGAATATAACTACTATAATACTGCTCCTATGTACAAGAATATAACTACTATAATACTGCTCCTATGTACAAGATATAACTACTATAATACTGCTCCTATGTACAAGAATATAACTACTATAATACTGCTCCTATGTACAAGAATATAACTACTATAATACTGCTCCTATGTACAAGAATATAACTACTATAATACTGCTCCTATGTACAAGAATATAACTACTATAATACTGCTCCTATGTACAAGAATATAACTACTATATACTGCTCCTATGTACAAGAATATAACTACTATAATACTGCTCCTATGTACAAGAATATACTACTATAATACTGCTCCTAGAATATAACTACTATAATACTGCCTCCTATGTACAAGAATATAACTACTATAATACTGCTCCTATGTACAAGAATATAACTACTATAATACTGCTTCCTATGTACAAGAATATAACTACTATAATACTGCTCCTATGTACAAGAATATAACTACTATAATACTGCTCCTATGTACAAGAATATAACTACTATAATACTGCTCCTATGTACAAGAATATAACTACTATAATACTGCTCCTATGTACAAGAATATAACTACTATAATACTGCTCCTATGTACAAGAATATAACTACTATAATACTGCCTCCTATGTACAAGAATATAACTACTATAATACTGCCTCCTATGTACAAGAATATAACTACTATAATACTGCTCTATGTACAAGAATATAACTACTATAATACTGCTCCTATGTACAAGAATATAACTACTATAATACTGCTCCTATGTACAAGAATATAACTACTATAATACTGCTCCTATGTACAAGAATATAACTACTATAATACTGCTCCTATGTACAAGGAATATAACTACTATAATATGCTCCTATGTACAAGAATATAACTTACTATAATACTGCCTCCTATGTACAAGAATATAACTACTTATAATACTGCTCCTATGTACAAGAATATAACTACTATAATACTAGCCTCCTATGTACAAGAATATAACTACTATAATACTGCCTCCTATGTACAAGAATATAACTACTGTAATACTGCTCCTATGTACAAGAATATACTACTATAATACTACCTCCTATGTACAAGAATATAACTACTATAATACTGCCTCCTATGTACAAGAATATAACTACTATAATACTGCTCCTATGTACAAGAATATAACTACTATAATACTGCTCCTATGTACAAGAATATAACTACTATAATACTGCTCCTATGTACAAGAATATAACTACTATAATACTGCCTCCTATGTACAAGAATATAACTACTATACTACTGCTCCTATGTACAAGAATATAACTACTATAATACTGCTCCTATGTAACAAGAATATAACTACTATAATACTGCTCCTATGTACAAGAATATAACTACTATAATACTGCTCCTATGTACAAGAATATAACTACTATAATACTGCTCCTATGTACAAGAATATAACTACTATAGTACTGCTCCTATGTACAAGAATATAACTACTATAATACTGCTCCTATGTACAAGAATATAACTACTATAATGCTGCTCCTATGTACAAGAATATAACTACTATAATACTGCTCCTATGTACAGAATATAACTACTATAATACTGCCTCCTATGTACAAGAATATAACTACTATAATACTGCTCCTATGTACAAGAATATAACTACTATAATACTGCTCCTATGTACAAGAATATAACTACTATAATACTGCCTCCTAGTACAAGAATATAACTACTATAATACTGCTCCTATGTACAAGAATATAAACTACTATAATACTGCTCCTATGTACAAGAATATAACTACTATAATACTGCCTCCTATAGACAAGAATATAACTACTATAATACTGCTCCTATGTACAAGAATATAACTACTATAATACTGCCTTCCTATGTACAAGATATACCTACTAGATACTGCTCCTATGTACAAGAAATAACTACTATAATAGCTGCCTCCTATGTACAAGAATATAACTACTATAATAGCTGCCTCCTATGTACAGGAATATAACTACATAAATACTGCCTCCTATGTACAAGAAGATAACTACTATAATACTACCTCCTATGTACAAGAATATAACTACTATAATACTGCCTCTATGTACAAGAATATAACCTACTATAATACTGCTCCTATGTACAAGAATATAACTACTATAATACTGCTCCTATGTACAAGAATATAACTACTATAATACTGCTCCTATGTACAAGAATATAACTACTATAATACTGCTCCTATGTACAAGAATATAACTACTATAATACTGCTCCTATGTACAAATATAACTACTATAATACTGCTCCTATGTACAAGAATATAACTACTATAATACTCCTATGTACAAGAATATAACTACTATAATACTGCTCCTATGTACAAGAATATAACTACTAATACTGCTCCTATGTACAAGAATATAACTACTATAATACTGCTCCTATGTACAAGAATATAACTACTATAATACTGCTCCTAACAAGAATATAACTACTATAATACTGCTCCTATGTACAAGAATATAACTACTATAATACTGCTCCTATGTACAAGAATATAACTACTATAATACTGCTCCTATGTACAAGAATATAACTACTATAATACTGCTCCTATGTACAAGAATATAACTACTATAATACTGCTCCTATGTACAAGAATATAACTACTAATACCTCCTATGTACAAGAATATAAACTATAATACTGCTCCTATGTACAAGAATATAACTACTATAATACTGCTCCTATGTACAAGAATATAACTACTATAATACTGCTCCTATGTACAAGAATATAACTACTATAATACTGCTCCTATGTACAAGAATATAACTACTATAATACTGCCCTATGTACAAGAATATAACTATATAATACTGCTCCTATGTACAAGAATATAACTACTATAATACTGCTCCTATGTACAAGAATATAACTACTAATACTGCCTATGTACAAGAATATACTACTATAATGCTGCTCCTATGTACAAGAATATAACTACTATAATACTGCTCCTATGTACAAGAATATAACTACTATAATACTGCTCCTATGTACAAGAATATAACTACTATAATACTGCTCCTATGTACAAGAATATAACTACTATAATACTGCTCCTATGTACAAGAATATAACTACTATAATACTGCTCCTATGCCTCCTATGTACAAGAAGATAACTACTATAATACCGCCTCCTAGTACAAGAATATAACTACTAGAATACTGCTCCCTATGTACAAGAATATAACTACTATAATACTGCTTCTATGTACAAGAATATAACTACTATAACACTGCTCCTATGTACAAGAATATAACTACTATAATACTGTCTCCTATGTACAAGAATATACAGACGTGGACAAAATTGTTGGTACCCTTTGGTCAATGAAAGAAAAAGTCACAATGGTCACAGAAATAACTTTAATCTGACAAAAGTAATAATAAATTAAAATTCTATAAATGTTAACCAATGAAAGTCAGACATTGTTTTTCAACCATGCTTCAACAGAATTATGTAAAAAAATAAACTCATGAAACAGGCATGGACAAAAATGATGGTACCCCTAACTTAATATTTTGTTGCGCAACCTTTTGAGGCAATCACTGCAATCAAACGCTTCCTGTAACTGTCAATGAGACATCTGCACCTCTCAGCAGGTATTTTGGCCCACTCCTCATGAGCAAACTGCTCCAGTTGTGTCCGGTTTGAAGGGTGCCTTTTCCAGACTGCATGTTTCAGCTCCTTCCAAAGATGCTCAATAGGATTGAGGTCAGGGCTCATAGAAGGCCACTTTAGAATAGTCCAATTTTTTCCTCTTAGCCATTCTTGGGTGTTTTTAGCGGTGTGTTTTGGGTCATTGTCCTGTTGCAAGACCCATGACCTGCGACTGAGACCAAGCTTTCTGACACTGGCTAGTACATTTCTCTCTAGAATTCCTTGATAGTCTTGAGATTTCATTGTACCCTGCACAGATTCAAGACACCCTGTGCCAGACGCAGCAAAGCAGCCCCAGAACATAACAGAGCCTCCTCCATGTTTCACAGTAGGGACAGTGTTCTTTTCTTGATATGCTTCATTTTTCGTCTGTGAACATACAGCTGATGTGCCTTGGCAAAAACTTCGATTTTTGTCTCATCTGTCCACAGGACATTCTCCCAGAAGCTTTGTGGCTTGTCAACATGTAGTTTGGCATATTCCAGTCTTGCTTTTTTATGATTCGTTTTCAACAATGGTGTCCTCCTTGGTCGTCTCCCATGTAGTCCACTTTGGCTCAAACAACGACGGATGGTGCGATCTGACACTGATGTTCCTTGAGCATGAAGTTCACCTTGAATCTCTTTAGAAGTCTTTCTAGGCTCTTTTGTTACCATTCGGATTATCCGTCTCTTAGATTTGTCATCAATTTTCCTCCTGCGGCCACGTCCAGGGAGGTTGGCTACAGTCCCATGGATCTTAAACTTATGAATAATATGTGCAACTGTACTCACAGGAACATCTAGTTGCTTGGAGATGGTCTTATAGCCTTTACCTTTAACATGCTTGTCTATAATTTTCTTTCTGATCTCTTGAGACAGCTCTTTCCTTTGCTTCCTCTGGTCCATGTCGAGTGTGGTACACACCATATCACCAAACAACACAGTGATTACCTGGAGCCATATATATAGGCCCAATGGCTGATTACAAGGTTGTAGACACCTGTGATGCTAATTAGTGGACACACCTTGAATTAACATGTCCCTTTGGTCACATTATGTTCTGTGTTTTCTAGGGGTACCATCATTTTTGTCCATGCCTGTTTCATGAGTTTATTTTTTTACATAATTCTGTTGAAGCATGGTTGAAAAACAATGTCTGACTTTCATTGGTTAACATTTATAGAATTTTAATTTATTATTACTTTTGTCAGATTAAAGTTATTTCTGTGACCATTGTGACTTTTTCTTTCATTGACCAAAGGGTACCAACAATTTTGTCCACGTCTGTAACTACTATAATACTGCCTCCTATGTACAAGAATATAACTACTATAATACTGCTCCTATAAACAAGAATATAACTACTATAATACTGCTCCTATGTACAAGAATATAGCTACTATAATGCTGCTCCTATGTACAAGAATATAACTACTATAATACAGCCTCCTATGTACAAGAATATAACTACTATAATACTGCCTCCTATGTACAAGATTATAACTACTGTAATACTGCTCCTATGTACAAGAATATAACTACTATAATACTACCTCCTATGTACAAGAATATAACTACTATAATACTGCCTCCTATGTACAAGAAAATAACTACTATAATACTGCTCCTATGTACAAGAATATAACTACTATAATACTGCTTCCTATGTACAAGAATATAACTACTATAATACTGCCTCCTATGTACAAGAATATAACTACTATAATACTGCCCCCTATGTACAAGAATATAACTACTATAATACTGCTCCTATGTACAAGAATATAACTACTATAATACT
The DNA here is from genome assembly GCF_014858855.1 of Bufo gargarizans. Lineage (NCBI taxonomy): Eukaryota > Metazoa > Chordata > Amphibia > Anura > Bufonidae > Bufo > Bufo gargarizans. The sequence goes on from NC_058085.1 coordinate 9,424,618, forward strand.
GCTCCTATAAACAAGAATATAACTACTATAATACTGCTCCTATGTACAAGAATATAGCTACTATAATGCTGCTCCTATGTACAAGAATATAGCTACTATAATGCTGCTCCTATGTACAAGAATATAACTACTATAGTACTGCTCCTATGTACAAGAATATAACTACTATAATACTGCCTCCTATGTACAAGACTATAACTACTATAATGCTGCTCCTATGTACAAGAATATAGCTACTATAATGCTGCTCCTATGTACAAGAATATAACTACTATTGTACTGCTCCTATGTACAAGAATATAACTACTATAATACTGCCTCCTATGTACAAGACTATAACTACTATAATGCTGCTCCTATGTACAAGAATATAACTACTATAATACTGCTCCTATGTACAAGAATATAACTACTATAATACTGCTCCTATGTACAAGAATATAACTACTATAATACTGCTCCTATGTACAAGAATATAACTACTATAATACTGCCTCCTATGTACAAGATTATAACTACTGTAATACTGCTCCTATGTACAAGAATGTAACTACTATAATACTGCTCCTATAAACAAGAATATAACTACTATAATACTGCTCCTATGTACAAGAATATAGCTACTATAATGCTGCTCCTATGTACAAGAATATAGCTACTATAATGCTGCTCCTATGTACAAGAATATAACTACTATAGTACTGCTCCTATGTACAAGAATATAACTACTATAATACTGCCTCCTATGTACAAGACTATAACTACTATAATGCTGCTCCTATGTACAAGAATATAGCTACTATAATGCTGCTCCTATGTACAAGAATATAACTACTATTGTACTGCTCCTATGTACAAGAATATAACTACTATAATACTGCCTCCTATGTACAAGACTATAACTACTATAATGCTGCTCCTATGTACAAGAATATAACTACTATAATACTGCTCCTATGTACAAGAATATAACTACTATAATACTGCTCCTATGTACAAGAATATAACTACTATAATACTGCTCCTATGTACAAGAATATAACTACTATAATACTGCCTCCTATGTACAAGATTATAACTACTGTAATACTGCTCCTATGTACAAGAATGTAACTACTATAATACTGCTCCTATGTACAAGAATATAACTACTATAATACTGCTCCTATGTACAAGAATATAACTACTATAATACTGCTCCTATGTACAGGAATATAACTACTATAATACTGCTCCTATGTACAAGAATACAACTACTATAATACTGCTTCTTATGTACAAGAATATAACTACTATAATACTGCTTCTATGTACAAGAATATAACTACTATAATACTGCTTCTTATGTACAAGAATATAACTACTATAATACTGCTCCTATGTACAAGAATATAACTACTATAATGCTTCTCCTATGTACAGGAATATAACTACTATAATACTGCCTCCTATGTACAAGAAGATAACTACTATAATACCGCCTCCTATGTACAAGAATATAACTACTAGAATACTGCTCCCTATGTACAAGAATATAACTACTATAATACTGCTTCTATGTACAAGAATATAACTACTATAATACTGCTCCTATGTACAAGAATATAACTACCATAATACTGCCACCTATGTACAAGAATATAACTGCTATAATACTGCCTCCTATGTACAAGAAGATAACTACTATAATACTGCCTCCTATGTACAAGAATATAACTACTATAATACTCCTCCTATGTACAAGAATATAACTACTATAATACTGCTCCTATGTACAAGAATATAACTACTATAATACTGCTCCTATGTACAAGAATATAACTACTATAATACTGCTCCTATGTACAAGAATATAACTACTATAATACTGCTCCTATGTACAAGAATATAACTACTATAATACTGCTCCTATGTACAAGAATATAACTACTATAATACTGCTCCTATGTACAGGAATATAACTACTATAATACTTCTCCTATGTACAAGAATACAACTACTATAATACTGCTTCTTATGTACAAGAATATAACTACTATAATACTGCTTCTATGTACAAGAATATAACTACTGTTATGGACTATTGATACAAAATGGATACTTGCTTGTTGAGCTAAGATGGTGGCCAGGCATTCAGCCAACACCTATAAACTAGAATCTTACTTTGTGTTTTTATCATGTGTTTCTTTGTGGTTTCTGTTCAGCTCAAGCAAGCAGCTACAAAGAAAGAAGTAACGGTTTCACCCAGGGGGGGGAGGGAGAAGGAATTTCCTCTGGCCGTCAAGGTTACAGAAAAGTAGAGAGTTCATAGCCAATAGAAAATATATACTTTATCTTTCACCCCCCTCCCACTCCCTCCTCTCATGAAACCCATGTTGTTTTCAGAAATAAACCAGAGATACTGATTAACTCCATGTAGTGAGTTGTCTGTCTGATCTCTCCGTGCACGTATCTTAATTAATTTGGAGCAGTACATCAAATCAAACTGGCAGCTTTGTCAGAACCAGAACAATTTTGGCGCCCAACGTGGGGCTCGAGGATTGGACCCTCTGTTCCCGTACCCCCAGAGACCAGACGAGGAGAGGCGCACTAACGGACACCGGGATCGCAACCCGTGATATGAGGTAGGAAAATTGAGTCATCTTGCCTATAAAGTGTCCCCTGGTGTAGCCTCTTGGTGTTCGTCTGAGGGAGGGGTGCGGAAGCAGTCTGGGACGTCCTCGAGGGCATGAAAGTAAGAACCCCATATGTTTTCTTAAAGTCTTGATGTACTGTGTTGTGCCTATAAGTTGTGAAGACCCTGTTGACAAGTATCATTGACTGAGACACGGAGTTCTCCTGTGTTCCTGTATCGGAGTTCAGCCCGGTGTCTGACTCGAATCTCCATAAAGGGGACGATCACAGATGGGTGGAGAGCGGTTCGCGGTAGCCCAGAGTGTGCTGACCGGGACTCAAAGGTCTTCACGTCCAGTGATTACTCTATGCAGAGGTCTTTAGGCGGCTTCAGTAGGTACGAGAGATAATGGGAAATGAGGAAAGTGTCCCGAAGGGTTACTGTTCACCTGAACAGTACGTGGCGGACAGGAGAGGCAAACGTTTCATAAAAGGATTAAGTAAGTTGGAGAAGAGTTAAAGGTGTCTGTAAAGGAGGCATCCTCATAAAAGGATTAAGTAAGTTGGAGAAGAGTTAAAGGTGTCTGTAAAGGAGGCATCCTATGTAGTGCTACCTGGCAAGTGTTGTTAAACGAGAAGAGAGGGAAGTTAGAAGATGATTAAATTGACAGACATGGTCCGTGTGTGGTTGGACTGTAGTAAAGAATTTGAACAGACCGGGGGGGAACTAAATTTTGATGAGAAAAGACAGAGATATTTCTGTAAGCCTGGTGTTGCATTGATACATGACTAGCCACCACCCTATAATGGCGCCGGGAAGAAAGCAGGTGGGTGGACCTGCAAAACATGTGGTCAACAGAATCCCTCCTCCCGTGATACGTGCCTTCCCTGTGGGGTTCCCCACCCACAAAACCACACCTTGGTAACTACTCCCCGGCACGTCCCATCACTTCCCGTGTTAGCTACAGCGCCATCTTGTCCCCAGGCAACGCCCATGAACGGACCTTTAATATCATTCGGTCCGGACCCCCCCGTCACTCCTATGTCACCCTTGCCCCTTCCTACTACCTTGTACCCGATGATAAACCCGGACGGTACATTCATGCTACCCCACTCACCTGCCACCCTTACTCCTATAATGGTAGGGGGGCAACCTGATGAAGCAGAACAGGGGGATGCAGACGGTGCTGCAGAATCCACAATGGGCATACAAAATGCACCGGGTAATATGCAGACTCCTTCGCGGGGTACCCCAACAGACTACGGTGATCCGCCAACTTTACCCCTGGCACCACAGTGGACTGTACCCATGACCGTGCGCCCATCACGACGTTCACAAGATCAAATACTGCAGGGTCGGATTACAGAGTTACAAAAGAACTTACAGAAAATTGAGCAGGGAAACCTTGAGACACTGAAAGAAGCCCTAGCACTTAACCGGCCACAGGGACCACCAAAATATGTGTCTTTCACCCCACAACAGTTATTCACCATAGTGAATTTACTGCCTGACCCTGAGACCCATCCCATGCCCTTTTTCAGGAAGCTGTCCCAAGTGCATCAAACCTATAGGTGCACATGGTCGGACCTGCAAAGTATAGTGGAAAACAAGACAGGTGAATACTCCTCACTGATAATGGATCAAATCCACATCCCTGAACTTAAAAGGTGCTAACTTTGACCCCCGGGATCATGAGTCTGGAGAATTCTTTATAGAACAACTACAGAAATGGACAAAAGCTAAAATAGCAGATCATTTCATCACACTGCAGGACAGCTGCGGGGGATCAGTTGACCCCCACCTTTTTTCTTTTCACAGAAATGTTAGTTTCTGCTGTGTTAGTTTAAGCTCCTCTTTCTGATAAGAAACTGTCTCGCTTCTTGGTCTTTGTGGTTTTCACTCAAATTATGTGACACCCACGGCTGCCGGATGTCTGACAATAAAATTCTGCACTGATTTATATGAGCAAGGGGATTCGCTGCAAACCATTTTGCACCTCATCCCCAATACTCTCTGGGCCAGAGGACCCCAGGATATTGGATACCTCAGTGTCCCACCAGTCACTGTGACCCTGAAGGACCCCAAAGTCCTACCATACAAAGAGACTGGACCCAGTAGCCAGAGAAGCCCCTTCCTGTGTCAGAGCTATCCATGCTGCCAGCTCTCTTCTAAACGTCACATCTGACGTTGTGCTAGGTCATCCCCTCACTATTCTGGCTCTCCATGACATTTCTGCCATCCTCCAGCAGACTCAACCTGAACACCTCACTGCACAGCGCCACCTCCGGCTTCCGTGTAGTTTGCTTCTGCCGGATAATGTCACCATTCAGAGGTGCCACATCCTCAATCCTGCTGCACTCCTTCCTCTTCCAAGGGGGGAGTATACTGGAGAATCTGAAGATTTTATTGATCTACAGGCACACTCGAGCTGACACCTCTGAAGCCAGAGGAAAAGCCCTAGCTGATCAAGCAGCAAAGGAAGCAGCAGTGAAAGAGGAAAGAGTCCAGTCAGACCAGATTATGATAACACAGGAAGACCTGGAACAAGAAGAAATCACATGGGACCTCCTGAAACAAATACAGAAACAGGCCACGCCACAAGAAAAATTGGATTGGCTAAAAGAGTCAGCCCAAGAAGAGAGAGAATCTGGACTGTGGACCCAAGGAAAGAGAGCATCTCTGCCCAAAGCTCTCTATCCTCTGATAGCTTCAATAGCTCATGGGCCCACCCACCAATCTAAGACCATCATGAAAGAACTAATAGACAATGGCCCCAGGGATAACCCCTGTCCTGGTGAGGCATACTCAGTCTTGCCTCATCTGTGCGCAGTGCAACCCGGGAAGACCTGAGCCTACACCAACCAAATGTCTCCCCAAAGCCCAGTACCCGTTCCAACGGATTCAAATTGACCACATCCAGATGCCAATGTGCCAAGGGTTTCAATATGTGCTAGTAGTGATAGACTTGTTCTCTGGGTGGCCAGAAGCCTACCCCGTCCGAAACCAGACAGCAACCACTACTGCAAAAAAACTGATGCAGGAGCTTGTCTGTAGGTTCGGAGTACCTGAGGTCATTGAGAGTGATCAGGGCCCAGCATTCACTGCTAGATTAACCCAAGAAGTCTGGAAGATGGTAGGGTCACACTTAGCCTATCACACACCCTACAGACCCCAAAGCGGCGACAAAGTCAAACGACTGAATGGGGTACTGAAGTCCAAGATGCTGAAAATGACTGGGGAGACAGGGCTCAGTTGGGTACAATGCCTGCCAATAGCACTATTTTCAGTTAGACACACCCCTAGGCCTCCACACACAAAATTTTGTTTAGGACACGGCCTAGGATGGGACAGTACTTCCCACAGCAATTGCAAATGCATTATGAATCTGTTGCTAAATATGTGATTGCCCATAGTAAACAATTGTCTAACATATGTGCACAAGTTTTCTCTTCCATTCCAGATCCTGACTCCCTAGAGGGAATACACACTCTCAAACCTGGAGAGTGGGTGCTGGTCAAGAAACACGTTAGAAACACCCTCGAACCACGATATGAGGGGCCGTACCAGGTGTTGCTGACTACCCCGACCTCTGTGAAACTCGATGGAGGCTTACCTGGATCCACGCCTCACATTGTAAAAGAGTAAAGGCTGTCCCGACGACCCTGGAACAATAAGCCATGAGGATTCACATACTGATCATGACTTTGACAGTGGGCATATCTGCAGTGTTCACACCACTGGGTAATGAATGGGACACTGGGCTAATGTCACATGTTTTCCTAGCTGGACACACTGTTATTGTCTCCAAGTACAAACCAAAGGTATGGCATTTAGTCCACACATACACTCAGGTTGCAATGATTCAAAAACAGACAGCCACGTGCAGTGTATTGGTGTAGATGCTGAGAACGGAAAGGATCTGCCCTGTAACAACCGTACTGTACAGGATCTCCTGACAGGTATATTAGCTAACGACACCGAAAGTCAGTCAAAAGGATATGAGTTGGCGAAAGGGACACAATTAGCCAAACTAATTACCCGATTATTCAATGGCACAGCAGTAGCAGTTCCAGACGACATATACTTAGTTTGTGGACACAAAGTGTACAAATGGTTATCCGAGAATGTCACAGGACTGTGCACCATCGCCAAGCTTACTCCTTCCACCTTTATAGTACCACACTCTGAAATTGGCATAAATGCAGGACCTAAACACACCTTGGATCGTAGGGCCAAAGATAACACACCCAGACCAAATGGCAAGCCACATGTAGTAGAGATGAGCATTACCAACAAAATTGTTAGTTCCATCTTCATATATCCCATGATAGCGCAGATGTGGGATCATCTGGTAGTAGCAACAGACCTGGATGACCAAATATGGGAAGTGATGAGACTTATGAATACCTCAAACATTGTGCAAAACCAGTTAATCATTGTCACCAACCAACACACATTAGTACTATATTATGTCACAGCTAAAGATGGAGGTATGTGCCAGGTTGTGGGACCCTCTTGTTGCCATTACATAGACCCGCAGGGTAATTTGCAAGTTAAGGTGGGTATAGAGAAAATGGCGGATTTAAGAGATAAATGGCTGGACGCACATAAAGCTGGTAAAGATACATGGTGGTCTGATACCTTCTCTTCCCTTAACCCCAATAACTGGTTCAAAGGTATTGGGGGTTGGCTCATGGGAATTGTCCAGGTAATATTGCAGGTAGCCCTAATAATATTGGTGATATATGTAGTGATTAAGCTCGTTCTTATTTGTGTGACTCGCTTTTCAAAAAGAATGAAGAAAACTGATGAACGACCTATTATGCTCCTCTATGATGAAGAAGGACAGAAGGAAACATCGTTCAACACAGCTCCCCCTCCTCACAATGATGCCTGGCTGAGATAGGGTGAGATGAATCCCAGGGTATTACCACAAGTCCGAGCAACCGGGAGCCTACCTATAAGGGGTAGGTTGTCGCCACTGCGGGTGAAGAGGATACGAAGGGTATGCCCAGGGGATTCGCTAGGCGAAGGGAAAGTCTACAATCAAGTCTCCAAGGGGGGACTGTTATGGACTATTGATACAAAATGGATACTTGCTTGTTGAGCTAAGATGGTGGCCAGGCATTCAGCCAACACCTATAAACTAGAATCTTACTTTGTGTTTTTATCATGTGTTTCTTTGTGGTTTCTGTTCAGCTCAAGCAAGCAGCTACAAAGAAAGAAGTAACGGTTTCACCCAGGGGGGGGAGGGAGAAGGAATTTCCTCTGGCCGTCAAGGTTACAGAAAAGTAGAGAGTTCATAGCCAATAGAAAATATATACTTTATCTTTCACCCCCCTCCCACTCCCTCCTCTCATGAAACCCATGTTGTTTTCAGAAATAAACCAGAGATACTGATTAACTCCATGTAGTGAGTTGTCTGTCTGATCTCTCCGTGCACGTATCTTAATTAATTTGGAGCAGTACATCAAATCAAACTGGCAGCTTTGTCAGAACCAGAACACTACTATAATACTGCTTCTTATGTACAAGAATATAACTACTATAATACTGCCTCCTATGTACAAGAATATAACTACTATAATGCTTCTCCTATGTACAGGAATATAACTACTATAATACTGCCTCCTATGTACAAGAAGATAACTACTATAATACCGCCTCCTATGTACAAGAATATAACTACTAGAATACTGCTCCCTATGTACAAGAATATAACTACTATAATACTGCTTCTATGTACAAGAATATAACTACTATAATACTGCTCCTATGTACAAGGATATAACTACTATAATACTGCTCCTATGTACAAGAATATAACTACTATAATACTGCTCCTATGTACAAGAATATAACTACTATAATACTGCTCCTATGTACAAGAATATAACTACTATAATACTGCTCCTGTGTACAAGAATATAACTACTATAATACTGCCTCCAATGTACAAGAATATAACTACTATAATACTGCCTCCTATGTACAAGAATATAACTACTATAATACTGCCTCCTATGTACAAGAATATAACTACTATAATACTGCCCCCTATGTACAAGAATATAACTACTATAATACTGCCCCCTATGTACAAGAATATAACTACTATAATACTGCCTCCTATGTACAAGAATATAACTACTATAATACTGCCTCCTATGTACAAGAATATAACTACTATAATACTGCCTCCAATGTACAAGAATATAACTACTATAATACTGCTCCTATGTACAAGAATATAACTACTATAATACTGCTCCTATGTACAAGAATATAACTACTATAATACTGCTCCTATGTACAAGAATATAACTACTATAATACTGCCTCCTATGTACAAGAATATAACTACTATAATACTGCCTCCTATGTACAAGAATATAACTACTATAATACTGCCTCCTATGTACAAGAATATAACTACCATAATACTGCCACCTATGTACAAGAATATAACTGCTATAATACTGCCTCCTATGTACAAGAAGATAACTACTATAATACTGCCTCCTATGTACAAGAATATAACTACTATAATACTCCTCCTATGTACAAGAATATAACTACTATAATACTGCTCCTATGTACAAGAATATAACTACTATAATACTGCTCCTATGTACAAGAATATAACTACTATAATACTGCTCCTATGTACAAGAATATAACTACTATAATACTGCTCCTATGTACAAGAATATAACTACTATAATACTGCTCCTATGTACAAGAATATAACTACTATAATACTGCTCCTATGTACAAGAATATAACTACTATAATACTGCTCCTCTGTACAAGAATATAACTACTATAATACTGCTCCTATGTACAAGAATATAACTACTATAATACTGCTCCTATGTACAACAGTGAAACTAGCATGACACAATGTTGAGGGTTATCATCCTAGGATGTGGAGATGATTGTTCTATCCCAGAGATATAAGGATTCTTTAAACAAATTGAGCTAGAATATAACCCTTTGTTTGCCGGGCCTGCTTGGAGTGGTGGCTGCCATGCACATAGTTAACAGCTCCGCAATGTAATCCCTCTTTGCTTACTTTGGATTCTTACCCCGGTGCTGCCTTGAGTTGCTGACTGTTGGATAGGATAAACAGCCTGGAAGTTAAACCAGGGGAGGTGTAATCGTACAGGCCGATGAGAGAGATGTGTAGCTCAAAATTCCTCCTCGGATGTCTCTTCAGATCTGCCTTCTCATGAGGCACACATCATACCTTCTGATAGCGTTACTGATTTAAAGGCGAAGATCAGATTTTTGAGATTAAAATGGTATTATTTAAAGTTTCCAATATTAAATTTATTTTTTTCTTGCCATCAAGTTGCCATAAATTCCCCCTTCCCCTTCCAACTGCTGTCATAAGCACTGGGTTCTAGCCTCCATCTTCATCTCTCAGGCAACCAGGACCAAAAATTGTGCCGTAGAGATAAGCACATTTCATGAAGTTCATTTCAGGTCAAATTTTCATGTTTTGGTCAAAATTTTTTATTTGGGTCCGAATGGATTCTACTCAAATCAAATGTGCTCAAACTGGTCTCACAATTGGTATATGATGCTCTGGGGACTCCTAGAAATCATGGGTTTCTTTTTCTCTTGTTATTTTCTCCTTTTGTTTTTGCATTGTTTCCTTCACCTTTGTCTCTTAAGCTCTGTAACCCAATGAGAGTAATAATAATAATGTGAATGACTCTGACATACTTATGGTATACGAATGGTCGACGGTATTTGCAGAGTATTTAAGAAAACATTGCTCGTTTGCATTTATTATGCTTTTTTAAATTAAAAACCATTCCATAAATTGTCCCTTACTGAGGCCAGGTGCCTGCAGGTATTTATACACATGGTAGTGTTAGAAAGTACAGTAGCTTGTTCTGAGCAAGCTTTTAAATATTCTCCCTTGTTTTACAAGCAGCAGCAGTGCATTGTGGAACTTTCCGGACAAGGCATGAGATGTACAGCCGTTTAGGGGTAGTAGTAATGACAGCAGCTACAGTGCGGTATGGAGAACAATGAACAGGCACACAGCGGCATTTGTAATATTGGGCCAGCGATGAATAGCCACTATCAGCAATGGCAGATCTATACATATATAAATCCCTTAGTTGGGCCAGGTGGCTGCCAGTAATTATACACACGGTAGTCTTTGAAAGAACCGTAGCTTGTTCTGAGACATCTCTTAAAAATTCTCCCTTGTTTCAGGAGAAGCAGCAGTGTGGTATGGAGAACAATGAACAGGTACACAGCAGCATTTGTTATATTGGACCAGCGAGGAATAGCCACTGGCAGCAATGGCAGGTTTATACATATATAAATCCTCATGGATCCATTTGCCTTGTTCATTTTGACAAAGGTAAAGCTTTGGACATTTGAGCAGGACAATTTTAGATGTGACAACTCCACCTGCCTCGCTGAATACCTTCTATGATAGCATGCCAGAATCTGGACAAGACAGTACACTGAGTGCAAACTGGGCCAGTTCCAGCCACTGTTACAGTCTGCTTGCCCAGAAGTCCATTTGATCAAGGAGCAGGGTATGTGCTGGAGAAAGGGCACAGTCATTTAGAAAATTACACCATTTTAAAGGGAACCTATCATCTCCAAAAACCATCCCAAGCCGCCAGCAGTACCTGACAGTAGCCAGCAGCGTGTTTTTGACGATAATTTTCTTCCTGAAGGACGATGCGTCTAAACCTCAGAAAGCGTTCTTTTATCCCCTGCCGGCGCACTTCTCTAGTCATGCTTGAAGTCAAGGGGGCAGCGGCCTCCTTGCTTCAAGTCACGCTAACCGCTCCCCCTTCCCTGCTGTGACTGACAGCGCTTATGCAGAGAGTTCGGCAAAGCCAGTTGAACTGCCGGCTATCATTCACAGCGAAGGGGCAGGGAAGGGGGCGCGGTTATCTTCACTTGAAGCAAGGAGGCTGCTGCCCCACTGACTTCAAGCATGACTAGAGAAGAGCGCCGGCAGGGGATAAAAGAAAATTTTCGGAGCTTTAGCCGCATCGGTCTTCAGGAAGAAAGTTAGAGTCGGAAACAAGCTGCTGGCTACTGTCAGGTACTGCTGGTGGCTTGGGATGGTTTTTGGAGGTGAAAGGTTCCCTATAAACAATTAAAAAAAATATAGGACAGTTGGCAAAAAGTAGTAATGGAATACAGCAGAATTAAATTTGTGCAAAAGCATGGAACTGCATGACAATTTTCACCGCTACGTGGTCCTGAACAACTCCACCCCCAGCAACTTGGCCAAGTTGGGGTTCAGTCTGCACACAAGCTAATTGCTGGTCACAAATAGTTTTCAAATGGCCACTCGTTACATTGTGGAATGTCCAATAATGGAGTGGAGGACAAGGAGGAGTCTTAGCAGAAGAAGAAGCTGATGATGATGATGACAAGGACACTTTAATGCTTGCGGATGTGGCCTGGTTGCCACAAAGAAGAGCGGCACAAGGAAGACAGACTTGTTCTGATGCTGGCAATAAAGCCATGGTACCTATGTTTGTGTTTGAATGTACACGGCTTCTTTTCATCCTGCAGGTTTTGCACACGGCTGTGGTTTTTGTGCTAGTCCTGTTGAGGAGTTGACTGACGTCTGGCACCTTTGTGCTAGTCCTGTTGAGGTCTGGCACCTTTTTGAGCCTGCTCCCACAGGCATGGCAGCTGTACACATGCACAAAGTTTCCCTCAGCGGAGTGCAGCAAGCTACGGGCCGGCGGGTGACCACGGAGCGGTGAGTTAGCAAGCGCTTCGCTTCCAATCTATGGTTACATGACACAAACGAATCCTTAATGCAAAAAATTTGCATCAAGGATTTTTTGTGTCGAATTACTCGATTCAATCGATTAATCGTTTCAGAACTAGTATGGGAACACCAGTCTTCATAAAGTTCCCCAAGTATTTACAAATATATGCTGCACTCCCTAGGGCATTCCTGAAAGAGGTAAGATGTTCCACAATGCTATGGACAGATGAGAGACCACACCAGTGGTAAGGGGTGGGGGCAGCTCAATTTTATTTTAGAAATAAAACCAAAACTACATTTCTTAACTTTGTAATTGTAACTAATGAGTGCTTCCATTGGGCCATCAGTGTTGGAGGCACTCATTATTTCAGAAGGTCCAGAGATCGGTGAGCATGGCTGGCATTATTCACTGTTTCTGAGTATTTTTCTCCAGGTGCTGGCATTGTCTTAGGTTCTGACCCTGCAGAGCATCAGGATGTAATGTGTGTAGGACGTACTGTGACCTGATACTGCACGATACGAAGAGGGCACTGGACCCAGAGTGGTGGCAGCCATCTGGTCTGTGGTCTGCATTTAAGGGATGGAGGGTTGGTGGGGAGGATAGGAAGAACAAGGCTCTGTATGAATTTGGGGTTCTGTTTTGTGTTGAGTATGAATTTTAGGTCTGATCTTGGGTCTGTAATGAATTTGGAGTTCTGTTTTTTGGGGTGTATGAATCTGGGGTCTGTATAAATTTCGGGACTGATCTGGGGTCTGTATGAATCTGGGGTTCTGTTTTGTAGTCTGTATGACTTTGGTGTCTGAAAAGGGGGGCTGATCTGAGGTCTGTATGAATTTGGGAACTCCAGCGCATGCGTACTACACCCTGGGGAACCTGTGCTGGCTTTATAGGTGTAGTGGGCATGAGCAGGGGTTAAGAAATATTGAAGAACAATGTTGCATAAAAGCGTGAGATTTTGTACAGACCTGCACTGATCTTCCATCCCACCACTCTGGGACTTTAGGCAAGTCGGAGAGACCGGATTAGGGGTCCCGGGGTCTTAAATGATCTAATTTACATATAAGTTATACAGATTCTTTTATAAGGATAACAAAAAGAAGGACCATAAAAAGGGGTCCTTTGGGTACAGCATCAAGAGCTTCATCGAGTACTGCCGGCAACTTGGGGGGGCAAAGACCATGCAACAGGTTCCCTTTAATTCCTAATATTCTCTATTCTCCAGGGGTGTTTATAACATAAAGGCTGTTCCTGTGGGGCCCATAAAACACCACTTACAGGGGTATGGGCTCCTAGTTTGTCCAGCTGGAATAGCCTCCTTGGCAGCTTGTAGTCACTCGAAGATCACACATATGTATCTTGAACTAATGGCTGACGCAGTACAAGTATGGACAAAAAAAATACTGCCCCCAGTTAAAAAGGATGTATTGCTGCAAAACTTGGCATAAAATTAAGTAAATGATTACAGGCGTGGTCTGATTAGACACTAGGTCTTGTCATAGGAGGGCGTAAAATTGCTTCCCCACTGCCCTATTAAAAAGACTTTCAGAGGCAACTTTTGAGTAGTGTACCTGTTCGTGCTAGATTGTTGACTGCTAGACATTATGTCTAGTTAACAGACTTTAACCCTTTCACGTATATGGACATAACTGTACATCCAGATTAAAGATAGTATACCGCAATCGGGAGTACAGTTATGACCAAACTGTTCACCGGGAGAGAACCCGTAACCATATCCTCTGCTGTCTTCTCCATACCGCCTGGTGCCTTCTCTGTGCCCCATGCTGCCTCCGATGTTCCCCCTCTTCTTCAGGTAATGCTTCAGGTGCCCCTATTGCTGCCTCTGATGCCCCCCTCGCTGCCTCCGATGTTTCCCCTCTTCTTCAGGTAATGCTTCAGGTGCCCCTATTGCTGCCTCCGATGTTCCCCCTCTTCTTCAGGTTTCCCTATTGCTGCCTCTGATGCCCCCCTCGCTGCCTTCAATGTTCCCTCTCTTCTTCAGGTAATGTTTCAGGTGCCCCTATTGCTGCCTCTGATGCCCCCCTCGCTGCCTCCGATGTTTCCCCTCTTCTTCAGGTAATGCTTCAGGTGCCCCTATTGCTGCCTCCGATGTTCCCCCTCTTCTTCAGGTTCCACTATTGCTGCCTCTGATGCCCCCTCGCTGCCTCCAATGTCCCCCCTCTTCTTCAGGTAATGTTTCAGGTGCCCCTATTACTGGCTCTGATGCCCCCCTCGCTGCCTCTGATGCCAGCCTGCTGCCTGCAATGCCCCCCTTGCTGCTTCCAATGCCAACCTGCTGCCTCTGATGCTCCCCTGCTTTCTGTGATCTTCCCTGCTGCCTGTGGTCTCCTCCCCCTGCCTGCGATCTCCCCCTTCTGCCACATAATTCCATCATGCCCCAGCAATGCGTTCGCAGGGTCCCGATGGTTGTCATGGCCCAAAGCCTGCCAGGCCCTGCCAGAGGCAGTGTCTGATCAAGCAAATGACTATAGATGACTATTGCAGGATATTGTACAAGCCATCAGATCACTCTGGATCTTTAAAAACCCAAGTGGAACTTGGTAAAAAAGTGTAAAAAAAAAAAGTAAAATTCTAGTAAAAATAATAATTTTCCCCATATCTGCTCATTTTAATTGGTAAAAAAAATAAATAAATAAGTAAATAAACTGCACATAATTGGTATCACCGTGTCCGTAACAACATGATTTATAAAAGATCATGCTGCTTATCCTGCACGGTGAACGCTGTAAAAAGATCAATTAAAAACAATGACGGAATTGCTGTTTTTGTCACCATGAAATAAAAAGCAATCAAAAAGTAATATGTACCCCAAATAGATATCAATAAAAACTACAATCAGTCTCGCAAAAAACTTTGACTTGGCGAATAACTGACTTTGCATCATCGGAGCTCGTACATTTCAATGCTGTACAGAAATAGATCTCCATCCAGCATTAATCTGAAGTTTTAAACAAAGCAACTTTGGATGCAGCATCTGAAGCTCACTTCACTCATCACTAGAGTTGAGCGAACACCTGGATGTTCGGGTTCGAGAAGTTCGGCCGAACTTCCCGGAAATGTTCGGGTTCGGGATCCGAACCCGATCCGAACTTCGTCCCGAACCCGAACCCCATTGAAGTCAATGGGGACCCGAACTTTTCGGCACTAAAAAGGCTGTAAAACAGCCCGGGAAAGGGCTAGAGGGCTGCAAAAGGCAGCAACATGTAGGTAAATCCCCTGCAAACAAATGTGGATAGGGAAATGAATAAAAATAAAAATAAAATAAATAAAAATTAACCAATATCAATTGTAGAGAGGTCCCATAGCAGAGAATCTGGCTTCACGTCACCCATCACTGGAACAGTCCATTCTCAGATATTTAGGCCCCGGCACCCAGGCAGAGGAGAGAGGTCCCGTAACAGAGAATCTGTCTTCATGTCAGCAGAGAATCTGTCTGCATGTCATAGCAGAGAATCAGGCTTCACGTCAGCCACCACTGCAACAGTCCATTGTCATATATTTAGGCCCAGCACACACACAGGCAGAGGAGAGAGGTCCCGTAACAGAGAATCTGGCTTCATGTCAGCAGAGAATCAGTCTGCATGTTATAGCAGAGAATCAGGCTTCACGTCACCCAACATTGGAACAGTCCATTGTCATATATTTAGGCCCAGGCACCCAGGCAGAGGAGAGAGGTCCCGTAACAGAGGATCTCGCTTCATGTCAGCAGAGAATCAGTCTGCATGTCATAGCAGAGAATCAGGCTTCATGTCAGCCACCACTGCAACAGTCCATTGGCATATATTTAGGCCCAGCACCCAGGCAGAGGAGAGAGGTCCCGTAACAGACAATCAGGCTTCATGTCAGCAGAGAATCAGTCTGCATGTCATAGCAGAGAATCAGGCTTCACGTCAGCCACCACTGTAACAGTCCATTGTCATATATTTAGGCCCAGCACCCAGGCAGAGGAGAGAGGTCCCGTAACAGAGAATCTGGCTTCATGTCAGCAGAGAATCAGTCTGCATGTCATAGCAGAGAATCAGGCTTCACGTCAGCCACCACTGCAACAGTCCATTGGCATATATTTAGGCCCAGCACCCAGGCAGAGGAGAGAGGTCCCGTAACAGAGAATCTGGCTTCATGTCAGCAGAGAATCAGTCTGCATGTCATAGCATAGAATCAGGCTTCACGTCACCCAACATTGGAACAGTCCATTGTCATATATTTAGGCCCCGGCACCCAGGCAGAGGAGAGAGGTCCCGTAACAGAGAATCTGGCTTCATGTCAGCAGAGAATCAGTCTGCATGTCATAGCAGAGAATCAGGCTTCACGTCACCCACCACTGTAACAGTCCATTGTCATATATTGAGGCCCCGGCACCCAGGCAGAGGAGAGAGGTCCTGTAACAGAGAATCTGTCTTCATGTCAGCAGAGAATCAGTCTGCATGTCATAGCAGAGAATCAGGCTTCACGTCAGCCACCACTAGTGGCGTCGCTAGAGGGGGCGAGGGGGGGCAATTGCCCCCCCTATGTTGTCCCTTGCCCCCCCGGGTGCCCCCCCGCTGATTCCCCAGAGTGAATACTAATGAGCGCTTCCATTATGGAAGCGCTCATTAGTACCGAAGGACCAGGAAGTGGTGAACTCTCTGTACTCACCACTTCCTGGTCCTCGGCTGTCGGCTGTGCAGGGCTGCGCACAGCGTAAGGTCGCTCTGTGACCTCACGCTGTGTGCGCCAGTTTAGAGCACAGTCGACTGAGGAGAAAATGGCAGGCAGCGTCCGTCCAGGAGCAGGAGAGGTAAGTGTTTTTATTTTTTATTTTATAAAAAATGTGGCTGCTGGGGGCATTATGGGGGCTAATTGGAGGCATATGGGGCATTTGGAGGCATATTTGGGGGCTAATTGGAGGCATATGGGGGCTAATTGGAGGCATATTTGGGGGCTAATTGGAGGCATATGGGGGCATTTGGAGGCATATGGGGGCTAATTGGAGGCATATTTGGGGGCTAATTGGAGGCATATTTGGGGGCTAATTGGAGGCATATTTGGGGCTAATTGGAGGCATATTTGGAGCTAATAGGAGGCATATGGGGCTAATAGGAGGCATATGGGGCTAATAGGAGGCATATGGGGGCTAATAGGAGGCATATGGGGCTAATTGGAGGCATATGGGGGCTAATTGGAGGCATATGGGGGCTTATTGGAGGCATATGGGGGCTAATAGGAGGCATATGGGGCTAATAGGAGGCATATGGGGCTAATTGGAGGCATATGGGGGCTAATTGGAGGCATATGGGGGCATATGGGGGCTAATAGGAGGCATATGGGGGCTAATAGGAGGCATATGGGGACTAATAGGAGGCATACGGGGGTAATAAGAGGCATAATGGGGCTAATAAGAGGCATAATGGGGGCTAATGAGGCATAAGGGCTGATATGGGGGCTAATGAGGCATAAGGGCTGATATGGGGGCTAATGAGGCATAAGGGCTGATATGGGGGCTGATATGAGAGGCATAATGAGGGCTAATGAGAGGCATAATGTGTCATCCACAGATGCCCCCATAACAGTGTGTCTTCCACAGATCCACCATAACAGTGCGCCTGTGCACTGACGAGAGACAGAAAGAAGGGGAAAGAATCCGTGGAAGCAAGCAGAGGACGGCACAGCAGACGACTGAATAGCTTCTTTTGTAAGTAAATTGCTTTATTATAACTGTATCCCTGCATATCGCAATTCTCTCGTATTTTGTAATCTTATTGATATATACTTATTTTGTTTATGCCCCCCCCATTTTTGACTGTGGTATCTTTGTGCCCCCCCTACATATTGTTCCTAGAGTCGCCACTGGCCACCACTGCAACAGTCCATTGTCATATATTTAGGCCCAGCACCCAGGCAGAGGAGAGAGGTGCCGTAACAGAGAATCTGGCTTCATGTCAGCAGAGAATCAGTCTTCATGTCATAGCAGAGAATCATGCTTCACGTCACCCAACACTGGAACAGTCCATTGTCAGATATTTAGGCCCAGGCACCCAGGCAGAGGAGAGAGGTCCCGTAACAGAGAATCTGGCTTCATATCAGCAGAGAATCAGTCTTCATATCATAGCAGAGAATCAGGCTTCACGTCAGCCACCACTGTAACAGTCCATTGTCATACATTTAGGCCCAGCACCCAGGCAGAGGAGAGAGGTCCCGTAACAGAGAATCTGGCTTCATGTCAGCAGAGAATCAGTCTGCATGTCATAGCAGAGAATCAGGCTTCACGTCAGCCACCAATGCAACAGTCCATTGTCAGATATTTAGGCCCCAGCACCCAGACAGAGGAGAGGTTCCGTAACAGAGAATCTGGCTTCATGTCAGCAGAGAATCAGTCTGCATGTCATAGCAGAGAATCAGGCTTCACGTCAGCCACCAATGCAACAGTCCATTGTCAGATATTTAGGCCCAGCACCCAGGCAGAGGAGAGAGGTCCCGTAACAGAGGATCTGGCTTCATGTCAGCAGAGAATCAGTCTGCATGTCATAGCAGAGAATGAGGCTTCACGTCAGCCACCACTGCAACAGTCCATTGTCATATATTTAGGCCCAGCACCCAGGCAGAGGAGAGAGTTCCCGTAACAGACAATCTGGCTTCATGTCAGCAGAGAATCAGTCTTCATGTCATAGCAGAGAATCAGGCTTCATGTCAGCCACCACTGCAACAGTCCATTGGCATATATTTAGGCCCAGCACCCAGGCAGAGGAGAGAGGTCCCGTAACAGAGAATCAGGCTTCACGTCACCCAACATTGGAACAGTCCATTGGCATATATTTAGGCCCCGGCACCCAGACAGAGGAGAGGTTCATTCAACTTTGGGTAGCCTCGCAATATAATGGTAAAATGAAAATAAAAAGAGGATTGAATGAGGAAGTGCCCTGGAGTACAATAATATATGGTTAAGGGGAGGTAGTTAATGTCTAATCTGGACAAGGGATGGACAGGTCCTGTGGGATCCATGCCTGGTTCATTTTTATGAACGTCAGCTTGTCCACATTGGCTGTAGACAGGCGGCTGCGTTTGTCTGTAATGACGCCCCCTGCCGTGCTGAATACACGTTCAGACAAAACGCTGGCCGCCAGGCAGGCCAGCACCTCCAAGGCATAAAAGGCTAGCTCTGGCCACGTGGACAATTTAGAGACCCAGAAGTTGAATGGGGCCGAACCATCAGTCAGTACGTGGAGGGGTGTGCACACGTACTGTTCCACCATGTTAGTGAAATGTTGCCTCCTGCTAACACGTTGCGTATCAGGTGGTGGTGCAGTTAGCTGTGGCGTGTTGACAAAAGTTTTCCACATCTCTGCCATGCTAACCCTGCCCTCAGAGGAGCTGGCCGTGACACAGCTGCCTTGGCGACCTCTTGCTCCTCCTCTGCCTTGGCCTTGGGCTTCCACTTGTTCCCCTGTGACATTTGGGAATGCTCTCAGTAGCGCGTCTACCAACGTGCGCTTGTACTCGCGCATCTTCCTATCACGCTCCAGTGCAGGAAGTAAGGTGGGCACATTGTCTTTGTACCGTGGATCCAGCAGGGTGGCAACCCAGTAGTCCGCACACGTTAAAATGTGGGCAACTCTGCTGTCATTGCGCAGGCACTGCAGCATGTAGTCGCTCATGTGTGCCAGGCTGCCCAGGGGTAAGGACAAGCTGTCCTCTGTGGGAGGCGTATCGTCATCGTCCTGCCTTTCCCCCCAGCCACGCACCAGTGATGGGCCCGAGCTGCGTTGGGTGCCATGCTTCATCCTCATCCTCCTCCACCCCCTCCTCATCCTCGTCCTCCTCGTCCTCCAGTAGTGGGCCCTGGCTGGCCACATTTGTACCTGGCCTCTGCTGTTGCAAAAAACCTCCCTCTGAGTCACTTCGAAGAGACTGGCCTGAAAGTGCTAAAAATGACCCCTCTTCCTCCTCCTCCTCCTCCTGGGCCACCTCCTCTTCCATCATCGCCCTAAGTGTTTTCTCAAGGAGACATAGAAGTGGTATTGTAACGCTGATAACGGTGTCATCGCCACTGGCCATGTTGGTGGAGTACTCGAAACAGCGCAACAGGGCACACAGGTCTCGCATGGAGGCCCAGGCATTGGTGGTGAAGTGGTGCTGTTCTGTAGTGCGACTGACCCGTGCGTGCTGCAGCTGAAACTCCACTATGGCCTGCTGCTGCTCGCACAGTCTGTCCAGCATGTGCAAGGTGGAGTTCCACCTGGTGGGCACGTCGCATATGAGGCGGTGAGCGGGAAGGCCGAAGTTACGCTGTAGCGCAGACAGGCGAGCAGCAGCAGGATGTGAACGCCGGAAGCGCGAACAGACGGCCCGCACTTTATGCAGCAGCTCTGACATGTCGGGGTAGTTGTGAATGAACTTCTGCACCACCAAATTCAGCACATGCGCCAGGCAAGGGATGTGCGTCAAACCGGCTAGTCCCAGAGCTGCAACGAGATTTCGCCCATTATCAGCACACCACCAGGCCGGGCTTGAGGCTTACCGGCAGCAACCACTCGTCGGTCTGTTGTTCTATACCCCGCCACAACTCCTGTGCGGTGTGGGGCCTGTCCCCCAAACATATGAGTTTCAGAATGGCCTGCTGACGTTTACCCCGGGCTGTGCTGAAGTTGGTGGTGAAGGTGTGTGGCTGACTGGATGAGCAGGTGGAAGAAGAGGAGGAGGAAGCCGAGAAGGAGGAGGTGGCAACAGGAGGCAAAGAATGTTGCCCTGCGATCCTTGGCGGCGGAAGGACGTGCGCCAAACAGCTCTCCGCCTGGGGCCCAGCCGCCACTACATTTACCCAGTGTGCAGTTAGGGAGATATAGCGTCCCTGGCCGTGCTTACTGGTCCACGTATCTGTGGTTAGGTGGACCTTGCCACAGATGGCGTTGCGCAGTGCACACTTGATTTTATCGGATACTTGGTTGTGCAGGGAAGGCACGGCTCTCTTGGAGAAGTAGTGCCGGCTGGGAACAACATACTGTGGGACAGCAAGCGACATGAGCTGTTTGAAGCTGTCTGTGTCCACCAGCCTGAATGACAGCATTTCATAGGCCAGTAGTTTAGAAATGCTGGCATTCAGGGCCAGGGATCGAGGGTGGCTAGGTGGGAATTTACGCTTTCTCTCAAATGTTTGTGAGATGGAGAGCTGAACGCTGCCGTGTGACATGGTTGAGATGCTTGGTGACGGAGGTGGTGGTGGTGTTGGTGGTACATCCCCTGTTTGCTGGGCGGCAGGTGCCAACGTTCCTCCAGAGGCAGAGGAAGAGGCCGAGGCGGCAGCAGCAGAATAGGCCGAGGCGGCAGCAGCAGAAGAGGTAGCAGGGGGAGCCTGAGTGACTTCCTTGGTTTTAAGGTGTTTACTCCACTGCAGTTCATGCTTTGCATGCAGGTGCCTGGTCATGCAGGTT
Organism: Bufo gargarizans; assembly: GCF_014858855.1. Taxonomy (NCBI): domain Eukaryota; kingdom Metazoa; phylum Chordata; class Amphibia; order Anura; family Bufonidae; genus Bufo; species Bufo gargarizans. The sequence continues at coordinate 9,446,424 of NC_058085.1, forward strand.
GTGCTAAGGTTCAGAACGTTAATGCCTCGCTTCAGGCTCTGATGGCACAGCGTGCAAACCACTCGGGTCTTGTCGTCAGCACATTGTTTGAAGAAGTGCCATGCCAGGGAACTCCTTGAAGCTGCCTTTGGTGTGCTCGGTCCCAGATGGCGGCGGTCAGTAGCAGGCGGAGTCTCTTGGCGGCGGGTGTTCTGCTTTTGCCCACTGCTCCCTCTTTTGCTACGCTGTTGGCTCGGTCTCACCACTGCCTCTTCCTCCGAACTGTGAAAGTCAGTGGCACGACCTTCATTTTATGTGGGGTCTAGGACCTCATCGTCCCCTGCATCGTCTTCCACCCAGTCTTCCTCCCTGACCTCCTGTTCAGTCTGCACACTGCAGAAAGACGCAGCAGTTGGCACCTGTGTTTCATCATCATCAGAGACGTGCTGAGGTGGTATTCCCATGTCCTCATCATCAGGAAACATAAGTGGTTGTGCGTCAGTGCATTCTATGTCTTCCACCGCTGGGGAAGGGCTAGGTGGATGCCCTTGGGAAACCCTGCCAGCGGAGTCTTCAAACAGCATAAGAGACTGCTGCATAACTTGAGGCTCAGACAGTTTCCCTGATATGCATGGGGGTGATGTGACAGACTGATGGGGTTGGTTTTCAGGCGCCATCTGTGCGCTTTCTGCAGAAGACTGGGTGGGAGATAATGTGAACGTGCTGGATCCACTGTCGGCCACCCAATTGACTAATGCCTGTACCTGCTCAGGCCTTACCATCCTTAGAACGGCATTGGGCCACACCATATATCGCTGTAAATCCTGGCGGCTACTGGGACCTGAGGTAGTTGGTACACTAGGACGTGTGGCTGTGGCAGAACGGCCACGTCCTCTCCCAGCACCAGAGGGTCCACTAACACCACCACGACCATGTCCACGTCCGCTTCCCTTACTAGATGTTTTCCTCATTGTTATCGTTCACCACAACAACAAAAATATTATTTGGCACAATGTATTGAATTCAAATTCAGGCTTTTTTTTACAGACACCTAACACTATCTGGCTATCTATTTAGGTACCGTATTACACTAATACAGGCACAGCAGTAACCACAGATTTAGCTGAATATAAATTTGAGGCCTAGTATTTAGGCGCTGGGTGACAGGTATACGTTTACGGACAGAATTAGACTTGAAAATGCACAGTAGCGTGTGTGTGAAGTTATTCAGAATGACCCTATGTGCACCTTGAATCTTATATACCCTTTTAGGGATAGATTTAAAGTAGCTCTGATACAGCAGAAACCACTAAATTAGGAAATTGATAAATTGGGAATTGTATTTCAACCCAGAACGAAAACTGTGCTTTGACGGACACTAAATAACTTGACCAGCCACAACAGGACAGCAGTAACGACAGATTTAGCTGGATATAAATTTGAGGCCCAGTATTTAGGCGCTGGGTGACAGGTATACGTTTACTGACAGAATTAGACTGGGATATGGCCAAAAAACAACCACACCATTGAGGGTTAAATGCACTTGGTGACAGCTTGCCCCTGATGTAGTATATGGCCAAAAAATAACCAGACTATTGCTGGTTAAATGCACTTGGGGTGACAGCTTGACCCTGATTTAGGATTTAGCCAAAAAACAACCACACCATTGAGGGTTAAATGCACTTGGTGGCAGCTTGTGCTGGCGCACCACAAGACACAAAATGGCCGCCGATCACCCCAGAAAAAAGTGACTGAAAAACGCTCTGGGCAGCCTAAAAACAGTGAGCAATTGAATAGCAGCAGTTCAATCATCCACAGCTGTAGGTCGATCACTGAATGAAGTCTTTTGGAGGAGTTAATCTGCCTAATCTCTCCCTAACAGTCGCAGCTGCAACCTCTCCCTATGCTGATCAGAGCAGAGTGACGGGCGGCGCTATGTGACTCCAGCTTAAATAGAGGCTGGGTCACATGGTGCTCTGGCCAATCACAGCCATGCCAATAGTAGGCATGGCTGTGACGGCCTCTTGGGGCAAGTAGTATGACGCTTGTTGATTGGCTGCTTTGCAGCCTTTCAAAAAGCGCCAAGAAAGCGACGAACACCGAACCCGAACCCGGACTTTTACGAAAATGTCCGGGTTCGGGTCCGTGTCACGGACACCCCAAAATTCGGTACGAACCCGAACTATACAGTTCGGGTTCGCTCATCCCTACTCATCACTAATGGCAATGCAAAAAAGAATCTTAAAAAAAAGTGATTTTATTATGTAAAATTGGTAAAACATGAAAAAAACTATATAAATTTGGTATTGCCATAATTTTATCAACCCACAGAATAAAGTTATCATATCAAATATGCCACATGGAGAACCACATAAAAAATAAAAATAAAAAACGCTGACAGAATTGCTGTTTTTACCCACCTCACTTCCCAAAAAATGAAACAAAAAGCTATCAAAAAGTCATATGTACCACAAAAAGATACCAATAAAAACTACAGTCTGTCCCGCATAAATCAGTCCCCACACGAGTATATTGATGGAAAAATAAAAAGATTTTTAATAAAAAGTGATTTTACGATGTAAAAGTGGTAAAACATGAAAAAAAAAACTAAACTTGGTATCGCCATAATTGTATCAACCCACAGAATAGAATTATCATATCAAATATACCACATGGAGAACCTATTTTTTTTTTTAAACTGACAGAACTGCAAATTTTGCTTACTTCACCTACCCAAATTTTTTATAAAAAATGATCAAAAAGTAATTTGTACCTTATTTATTGCTCTGACCCGGTTGTCGGCCTCTGCAATTTTGAGGGAATTCTTGATCTTTGGAGACCTCAGCAATTTCAAGGTAAACCTTCACAAATCCGAGATACTCAACATAGCGCTCAAAACGGTACAATCAATACAGTCTTCGTCCCCGTTTCAATGGACAAAGGGACATATCACCTACCTAGGAACGTCTATACCTTCCCGACTATCTAATCTCTATACAAAAATTTTTGCTGCACTCCTGGAAGAAATTAGGAGGGATCTGCAGGCATGGAAGATAATACCTTTATCCTGGTTTGGGAGGATACACACGTTAAAAATGAATGTGTTACCGAGGATATTGTATTTCTTTAGAACTATTCCCATTCCATTACCATGTCGATTCTTCAAGGCCTTTAGATCAATGTTCCTAGACTTTATTCGGTCCGGCTCATCCCCTAGGCTGGGGATACGTTTCCTGACACAATCCAAGTGTAGGGGAGGAGTGGGGCTGCTGGACTTATAAATGTATCATAAAGCTGCAACCCTTTCATATGTTTTGGACTGGTTCCATAGTGGCACATCCAAACGTTGGATTCAGTGTTAAAGGCAGGAAGTAGATTGTTAAGCCCAACATTTACTGTGGTTCAATAAATCAAACAGACCCCCACACCTTCCCCATATAACTTCGGGAATATTGCAAGTGTGGGATAAATATGCAGTGCCTCTAGGCCTTACAACATTCCCGGGACCCATGACCCCTGTATTTGATAATCCAGACTTTCCCTTGGTAATGGGACAGCAGACATTGCTGGAAGTGCGAAGGGAAGAACACCTCAGGGCATATCAGCCGATTGTGGAAAAACGACATTCGCCCACTTGAATCATTTCCTGGGAAGAATAATAGAGGGGCTTGGTTCCATTATAATAGTATTAAAAACGTCATAGCTTCTCTAGGCCCTATTACGATCCTATCTAGGGAGTTCACACCTTTTGAATCCCTCTACCTGCAAACAACTCCACCCACACATCTGGTGTCTTTGGTCTACGGGCTGCTTCAGGAGCATGGAGGTCCACCATATTCCCTGCCTTATGTGGAGGCTTGGGAGAGGGAACTGTGAAGATCTTTCCCAACAGAACAATGGGAAAAGCATTTACATTATCACACATCATCAATTAGCTGCAGTATACAGGAAAAAAAATAATCAAGATTTTGTCCAGATGGTACAGGACACCAGCTGTCCTACACTCTTATTATCCTACCTGTCCGGACACATGCTGGAGATGTGAAAGGGAAGTAGACAACAATGACTCATATATGGTGGCAGTGCGACCGGCTGACTCCCTTCTGGAAGGTCTTGAATGAGCTGTATAATCAGGTTAGTGGTAGATCATTACAATGGACCCTTGAAGGGACTGCACTATCTAATTCCAGCAGTAGTAATAACCCTTACGAAAAAAATAATTTAATGATAACCTTACATAAATGACGTACACAACACAACCACTAAAGTAGAACTACCAATAACTATGCTGACCACTGATGGGTGGGGAGACTCTCCCTAAACTCACACCCTAACCTTCACCTTAGCCCAAGGACGGCCCCTAATGGTGGGGACTCCCTGTCCTCGAACCTCGGCTAACACCTCCTACTGCTACCCTAGAGTAGTGATAGCGGATAAGGTACTTGCCTAGTGGTAGACTACAGAATAAACATATAGACATACATACGGAGGGATGAACTAACTGTGCTATCTATGCTCCCTGGTCCCATTTATGCGTTAAAAAGGGGCATCCTAAGTTTTTTGTGCAGGCCGCTCGCCTGTTCATACCCAGATATTGGAAATTCCAAGAAACTCCATACATTAGGAATTGGTTAGATAGATATGAAAAGATCCGCAGAATGGAGGAATTGTAGGCAGAGGATGAAGGTATAGATGAGAGATTTCTTAAAACTTGGACCCCATGGATCCTATTTAAGGGTTCTTAAGCGTATCAAATCTGGTTAGACCAGGTAGATATTAGAGCATAAATGCTTTATGGATTACTGATATTTCAAATAGAATACCTTCCCCCCCACATATATATATATATATATATATATATTTATTTTTTTTTCACTCTCCTTCCCCCCTCTATGTCTTTATGTCCATTGTCAGTTCAGTACTTATTCATGCTCGCTGAATGTGGTTTTCCATTTTACCAAACTTGGTCTTTTTCCTTACCATTTGTATCGGTCCAACTATATTTGGTTATTGCATTTTGTGGCAATAATGAAAATCAACTTATGTCGTTTCAATATATGTTATATTATTATCTTCAATAAAAATAATTGAACAACAAAGAAACCTACAGATTTTTCTACAAAAAAAGCCCCCACACAGCTCAGTCAACAAAATAATAAAAAAGTTATGACCCTTAAAAGCTACTTCAGCAAATCCCATGTTAGAAAATCCAGGTGCCGCTCCTTCCCTTCTGAATGCTGCCATGTCACTAAACCACAGTTTACAACCACAAAATGTAAACATTCGCAATTTTCAAAATTTCTATTTCTCCACTTTTAAAACAGAAAGTGATAGCTCATAAAATATTTATTACTTAACATTCACCATATGTCTACTTTATGTTCATATGCATCATTTTGGAAATGTCATTTTATTTTTTTTTACACGTTAGAAGGCTTAGAATTGTAGAAGCAATTCTTAAAATTTTTAAGAAAATTTCCCAAACCCACTTTTTAAGGACCAGTTCCGCATAGCGCTTTCTGATATGTATACACAGAGCTCTTCTGAGTTCCTGCTCATCCATTTACTTCAGAAGTCAAGTGTTACTTCCCTTTTATATTTTGTTGTTTCCCCTCTTTATTACAAGGCCTCAGGGAGACGCTTGTTCGTTCATATTGGAAAGAACAGGTCATCTCAAGCCCTTACACTATTCCAGGGCAATTCAGGTTTTCCAGGGTCATAAGTTCCAGTGTATGAACATTCCTACCCTCAAGGTCCGTTCATAAGGATAGGAGTCAGGGCTAGGATTAGGGTATAGGTGGTGACCGTTTTCCTTTCCTTAGCTTTGAGGCCTAGTTCCTTTTCCCTTCCCTCCTGTTGTTCAGGGATCACAGGCTGCTGGTGCCAAGAGTAGTTACAAGGCTTGTCCTGAACCTAAGGTTGCACTTGCGGACAGATTTTCAGGGGGAAGCAATCATTTCATTTGGTTCAGAGTCGTGTAAATTGTACTTTAAGTTACGTCCGCTCTCATCTGAGGATGAGTTTTTCTCTACCGACCGGATCACAGTCCCTCTAGTCGGTAGATAAATTTTTCAGAGCTCTAGGTCTTATCTACGATGATCCGGATTGGATCTACCTGGCCGAGACTAAGTTATGTGTTTTACGGCAGGGAGAGCATTCTGTGGAGATCTATCGCTCTGAATTTAAAGGGACACTGACAGGCCCAAAAAGCATATTTAGGGGTATATATGACAGTATAGGTCTTATAACGGGTATTAGAATCATCTAAGTATCCCCCCTGTCCACCCCATAAATACAGTAATCTGAAGTTTTATAACCTGCTTTCCTGGCGTTCAATATGCCCAAGGGGCGGTGTTTCATATCAACTTGCGCCCAGCCAGCCTCGCCACAACTGCCGTTTGAAGCGCCGCCCAGCTCATCAATATTCACTGAGCTGGGCGGCTACTCTGAAGCGCTGTACTAGTGTCCCCGACCATCTTCAGCGCATGTGCCCGGCACCCTCACTGGCCTGGATCGCATTGCGCATCTGCTTTATGCGCATGCGCCGGGCACAGCAGCGCCCCGCATGCGCATAAAGCAGACGCGCGACGCGATCCAGGCCAGTGAGGGTGCCGGGCGCATGCGCTGAAGATGGCCGGGGACAGTAGTACAGCGCTTCGGAGTAGCCGCCTAGCTCAGTGAATATTGATGAGCTGGGCGGCGCTTCAAATGGCAGTTGTGGCGAGACTGGCTGGGCGCAAGTTGATATGAAACACCGCCCCTTGGGCAGATTGAACACCAGGAAAGCAGGTTATAAAACTTCAGATTACTGTATTTATGAGGTGGACAGGGGGGATACTTAGATGATTCTAATACCCTTTATAAGACCTATACTGTCATATATACCCCTAAATATGCTTTTTGGGCCTGTCAGTGTCCCTTTAAGAGATGGGCTACAGGTATGGAGTTGAATGATCCAGCTCTCCATAGCCAATTCTGTTAGCGATTATCCAAGAGGCTAAAGGATGCATTGGCCTTTCACGAAAATCCTGAGTCATTGAAAGTGGCTATGTCCCTTGCCGTATGTATTGATAGATGCCTGAGAGAGATCTAAGGTCCCTCCCTCTCAGGACAAATCATCATATAACATGGCGACTTCCTCTGACACTTTGGGTGGAGAGACTCCTGAGTTTATGTCGGGTGACAAACCTATGCAGTTAGGGGGAGCTACCCTTGGGCCTGCTTGCAAAAGTTTTAGTCATAAGAAGGTAGTATGTTTTTCATTCGGAAAAAGGGGACATTTTGTTGATATTTGTCCTTACGTTTAGGGTCAAGGTGAAAACAAGAAAAATACATTTAATCCCCATCTTACTCTTGGTTGTGTGGGTGGGGAGTCAGAGAAATTACTTTTGTCATTTACTGGTAGTACTCTATTTCTCCTGTCTGTTGAGGTGGCACTAGAGTCCAAAACTGTGGGAATTGAGGTGTTTATTGACAGTGGGGCAGGGGTTAACCTAGTTGGTCAGTTCGTCCAAAAGCATGGATTAACAACAAGTGAATTATATAAAAATATTTTGGTGTTTGCAATTGACTCCGCACCACTTACTCAAATGTTTGTCACAGATGGTGCAGGACATCCGTTTTAGGGTAGGTGATTTTCATCAGGAATCCATTTCGTGTTTTGTACTGGAGGGTCTGCCTGCTCCATTGGTTCTGGGTTTACCTTGTTTAAGCAAATATAATCCTACCATCGACTGGCAAGTGAGACAGATTCTCGATTGGAGTGATTATTGCATGGACAACTGTCTTCTTAATACTTCTGGTTCTGTCTTAACCACTAAAGCTGTACCCACTTTCATTTCAGATTTTTCTAATGTATTTTCTGAGAGTGGTTGCCAGGATTTACCCCGACATTGTGAATATGATCGTCCTATCAATCTTATTCCCGGAGCGAAGTTGCCCAAATCTAGGTTATATAACCTTTCTGAACCCGAAAAAGCGGCCATACGAGAGTATATTGCTGAAAGTTTGGCAAAGGGACATATTAGACCTTCCAAATCCCCACTGGCAGCAATGTTTTTCTTTGTAAAGAAGAAATACGGAACTCTTAGGCCATGTCTGGACTTCCGTTAGCTCAATTGGATTACAGTTCGTGATCCGTACCCCCTTCCTTTGATTCCTGACTTGTTTAATCAGATTGTTGGTGCCAAGGTGTTCTCCAAGTTGGACTTAAGGGGGGCATATAATCTGGTCAGGATCAAGGAAGGAGATGAATAGAAGACGGCATTTAATACCCCAGAGGGTCATTTTGAGAATCTGGTCATGCCGTTTGGGTTAACTAATGCTCCTGCGGTTTTTCAGCATTTTGTTAACGATATCTTTCATCATCTGGTGGGGAGGTTTGTTGTTGTGTATCTGGATGACATACTAATGTATTCTCCACATGGAGACTTATCAGGATCACGTGAGACAGGTGTTACAGATCCTAAGAGAGAATAAATTGTATCCTAAGATGGAGAAGTGTGTATTTTCAGTTCAGGAAGTGCAATTTCTGGGTTACTTACTCTCATCTTTCAGGTTTTTGTATGGATCCAGAGAAGGTCCATGCTGTGTTGGACTGGGATCGACCTGAAAATATGAAAGCGCTTATGCAATTTTTGGGGTTCACCAGCTACAACCATAAATTCATTTTGAACTACTTAACTGTGGTTAAACCTTTAATGGACATGACTAAGAAAGGTTTGGATGTCTCAGTCTGGTCTGATGAGGCATTACAAGCCTTTTCAGCGGTGAAGGAATGTTTTGCTTTTGCTCCTATACTGGTGCAACCGGATGTGTGACAGCCATTCATTGTGGAAGTTGAAGCATCCATGGTAGGGGTAGGAGCAGTCTTGTCGCAGGGTCCTTCACCTAGTAAATGGCACCCATGTGCATTCTTCTTTAAGAAACTTGCGGCTGTGGAAAGGAATTATGACGTGGGTAATAGAGAATTGCTGGCCATTAAGTTGGCTTTTGAGGAATGGCGTCATTGGTTGGAAGGAGCAATTCATCCTATTACTGTGCTTACTGATCACAAAAATCTGGCTTGTCCGAAGGAGTAGTAATATCTGCCCTATATCCCGACCTTGAGGCCCAGAGGAGATGCACCGGATTCTTGCCCTCTGGGGAAGTTGTTTGTTCCTTCTAAATTATGTCACAAGGTGTTCAAGGAACATCATAGTTCTCACAGGACATCCTGGGAGCAGATCCACTGTCGATTTCATCTCAGCTCTGAAGGCAAAAGGGGGTCCAACACTGTATTAGTATGGTGTTCCTAATAATTATTTAGGTGAGTGTATGTGTCAGCCTGTAGTACTTGTGCACGTGCTAAGATGACACATACTCGCTTCAGCAAGATATCACACTTTATAGCATTATCAGGTCTAAATAATGCTAACACTCTTGCACAAGTGTTTGTCGATAACATCTTGAAATTACATGGTATTCCTTCTGATGTGGTGTCTTATAGGGGGACTCAGTTTGTTTCCAAATTCTGGAAGGCGTTCTGTACTCATCTGGGGGTACAATTGTCCTTCTCTTCGGCCTTTCATCCTCAGTCGAACGGACAGACTGAACGCACTAATCAGATTCTGGAGGCTTACTTGAGATGTTTTGTCTCAGAGAATCAGGAGAAGTGGTCTTCATTTTTGTCTTTAGCCGAGTTTGCCATAAATAACCGTAGACAGGAGTCCACTGATAAGTCAATGTTTTTTGGGGCATATGGGTTACATCTGCAGTTTGGCACATTTTTGGGTACTGAGACTTCTGGTATACTGGAAGAGGAACGATATTCCTCTTCTTCGTCATCTATTTGGCGGAAAATTCTAAATAATCTGAAAAAGATGGGCAACAAGTATAAAAGTATGGCTGTCAAGAGATGTATAAATGGTCTGGACCTGAGAGTGGGTGATTCTGTTTGGCTGTCCACAAGAAACATTAAGTTGAAAGTACCTTATTGGAAGTTGGGCCCAAGGTTTATTGGTTGATATAATATCCCTGCCATTATTAATCCGGTAGTCTTTCATCTTGAACTTTCTTAGACTTTGAAGATTCATAATGTGTTCCATAAGTCGTTGTTGAAGAGATATGTTGAACCGTCATCCCTGTCTCCCACTCCTGTCATGGTGGACGGTAATCTGCAATTTTAGATCGCCAGGATAGTTGACTCCAGAATTCTCCATAGATCCCTCCAGTATCTCGTTCACTGGAGGGGTTACGGACCAAAGGAGAGGATGTGGGTTCCAGCTGCCGATGTTAATGCTAGTCGGCTGGTGAAAGCCTTTCACAGAGCTCATCCAGATAAACTTGTTCCTGGGTGTCCGGAGGCCACTCATAGAAGGGGGGGTACTGTCATGGTCTCTAACGTGACAGGTGTCAGAAGATCTAATAGACTTGCTGCAAATTATGTGTTCTGACAGCCTCTCCGGTTTCAGTGTTGTTTCTGTGTTCTTGCTGGTAATGACCACACCTCTTGTCTCAGGTGTAGCATAGTGGTCATTACTACTCCTCTATTGAGTCTGGCTTCATCCATCATGCTATGCGGTTGATAGCTTCAGTTTTATATTGGAAGACCTGGTGTGCTGTCCTCTTCTCAGTTCCTGCTCGTCCATTTACTTCAGAAGTTAAGTGTTACTTCCCTTTTATAGTTTGTTGTTTCCCCACTGTCTTTATTACAAGGTCTCAGGGAGACGCTTGTTCATTCATATTGGAAAGAACAGGTCATCTCAAACCCTGACACTATTCCAGGGCAATTCAGGGTTTCCAGGGTCATAGGTTCCAGTGTATGAACATTCCTACCCTCAAGGTCCGTTCATACGGATAGGAGTCAGGGCTAGGATTAGGTATAGGTGGTGACCGTTTTCCTTTCCCTAGCTTTGAGGCCTAGTTCCTTTTCCCTTCCCTCCTGTTGTCGGTGTGGTGTTTCCTCCCACATCACTTACGTGACAGTGTGCTTATCAACTGCAGTTCTTTCTTTATCACAGATCATGGGGCATGACCTTTACACAGCAGCTCTTTCCACCCTTTAACTGTCACAGCATTTTAACAGTAAAACAGTAAAAGGAAGTTGAGGGATGGAACTGACCATGTGAAACTATTTAATGTTACTGAGGTGGATGAAGAAATAAGAAAAAGAACAAACAGCAGGTGGTGCTATACAGGTACATTTTATGGAATAACTCAGTGGCTTACAAAATTTTCTGATCCGGGTGCTGGTTTGAAAAATGTAGAATTTTTTGGTGGGACAACCCAAATCTGAAAAGCATTTGGCTGGAGGCCTTGGTCCTGAAGTTGATATCTGGTCCATATGGTGAAGGAAGTAAAAGACCAGAAGTGGGCTGTGCTGGGTGTAAGATGATGGAGGCATCCCTACCTCTGGTGGAAAGAAACCAATGTGTGGTGGGTGTGAGGTGGTGGGGGTATCCCTTCCTCCAGTGTAAGGAAACATTGGGTGGCCAGTCTAAGGTGGTGGGGTATCTCCTCCTCTTACGGAAGGGAACCATTGTGTGTTAAGTATAAAGTGATGGAGGTATCTCTTCATCTGGTGGAAGGAAGCAATTGTCTGGTGGGTGTAAAGTGGTGGAGGTTTCTCTTCATCTGGTAGAAGGGAACCAATGTGTGGTGGGTATAAGCTGGTAGAGGTATCCCTTTCTCTAAGTGGTAGGTGAAAGGTGGTGGAGGTATCTTTATCTGGTGGAAGGGAACAATTGTGTGGTGGGTATAAGGTGGTGAAGTTATCTCTTTATCTGGTGGAAAGGAACCATTGTATGGTGGGTAAAATGTGGTGGAGGTATCCCTTTCTCTGGTGGAAGGGAAGCATTGTGTGGTGGGTGTAAGGTGGTGGAGGTATTATCATCCAGCATGGCATTGAGGAGATGGCACTAGGTGGGATGTCCAGAGGAGGGACGACAGGATAGCCCATAGTCTGCTTGAGAGTGCAAAAGCTTAAGATGCTCCATTTCACACCTGGGTGGAGCTTAACATGGGAATATAAGTCCAGGTTTCCTGCCAAGCAGACAGGCAGGCGTGGTATGGTTAGCAGGAAATTAGGCAAATCAGGGGCAGGGATTACATTTTTCAGTGAATGGGGAGGCAAATGTTGGAAGGTATGCTGGTGTGTTATGAGGTTGACTTTCTGCTTCCCTGGGAATGGTACTTCCAAGCCAGTGTTTTTCTGGTTCTTCCTTTGCTAAAAGTTATCTAAGGAACTGAACATCAGATCAGCTTAGAGCACCTAATATCTTGGACCAGGTAAGTACTGGGATTTTAACCAAAGACATGGGCAAATGTGGCCCAGTTAGTGAGTTTTGTTTCTGGTTGATTCTTTCCCTGGGTAGAAACCAGAGAATTACCTTAAAGGTGTTGGCTACTTTCTGGTCCCTGTTGATTGATGTGTGTGTAAGATGACTATATGGGACTTACTAATATAGCCATTGTTCATATTCTGCAAAATGTTCTATATTACATAAGTGTTTCTTCCTTGATTGCAAAGTTTTTTTGCACTGTTCCAAACAGAAGTCCTGTCCATAAAATGGCTGCTGTTGGAGTCTATTCCATTACAGCACACTACACTAAGCTCTCAACATTGTAAGTGCAGATGGCAGATGTGGTGCATTTGAGTAGAGAAGGCTGATTGATGTGTCTGGAGTTATTTTTGCCTGGCCACATGACTCTCCATCAGTCGCCATCTTATGGACAGGTCTTCTGTGTGGACAGCAGAGGAGATTTGCCCAACATGAGATATGAAATATATCAAACAGCTATATTAGTAACTGTCATATAGTCATCTTATGTACACATTGGTTGAAGGTAGCCAGAAAGTGGCCAACCCCTATAATATTTAAACGCTGAGGGATCAAATTCGAATACAAGATTTGTGACCACCATTCTGTAGGGAACTGCAACTGAGTTGAGGATCGGTGGCATCCCAGCAGTCAAACATCAACTAATGAGAAGGCGATGCTACCATCATCCTTCACGTTGTAGCTACTATAACATATCTGTGGCCACATAACCTTCCACCCGCCTTCTATAAACATGACATCGACCAGAATTCTAATATCCATCAGAAAGTAAAATTACCTCATGTATCTGGGCTGTGTACATAAGTATACAGGTTCTGGTAGGCAACTCAAGTCCAGACCCTGGAGGAAGAAATCAGGAGAAGTGCAAAAAATCAACCCCATGAAAAGTCGCGGCCTGCTGCTTCTCTTTATATCTAGGCTGCGTTCCAAGAGTGGATAAGAAGAGCAGTCCATGGTTTACCAGGTCACATCTGCAGGTACTTCTCCTGCATGAGGATCCGACCCCCATCCTCATCATCCGCTCGGATCTCATTATAGTAAGAATCCCAAAACAAGGTTCCTCCTTTGGAGTAATCTGAAAGACTTCAATCAATTTTTCATAAAGTAGAGACGTTAGGCTAAGAAGATGGATCATCATGTAAGGAACGTCCAAATGAATCTGATAAACTCCCAAGAGCTGAGACATTTACTGTATAAATAACCTCTCCTTATTGAGCCCAAGGCCTGTAATCCCTGGCTCTGATCCTGTGTACTGTCCCAGAAGTGATAAGCTGAGGCCACGTCCAAGAACCAGGGAAAATGGACATGAGAAAACTCCCCATTATGTCCATAGAACCACAGCTACACATTGGGAAGTTTTGCTTTTGCTGTTAGAGGGCAATATTATAGTAGTTATATTCTTATACATAGGAGGCAGTATTATAGTAGTTATATCCGTGTACATAGGAGCAGTATTATAGTAGTTATATTCTTGTACATAGGCGGCAGTATTATAGTAGTTATATTCTTGTACATAGGAGCAGTATTATAGTAGTTATATTCTTGTACATAGAAGCATTATTATAGTAGTTATATTCTTGTACATAGGAGCAGTATTATAGTAGTTATATTCTTGTACATAGGGGCAGTATTATAGGAATAATATCCTTGTATATAGGAGGCAGTATTATAGGAGTGATATTCTCATACATAGGAGCAGTATTATAGTAGTTATATTCTTGTACATAGGAGCAGTATTATAGTAGTTATATTCTTGTACATAGGAGCAGTATTATAGTAGTTATATTCTTGTACATAGGGGCAGTATTATAGGAATAATATCCTTGTATATAGGAGGCGGTATTATAGGAGTGATATTCTTGTACATAGGAGGCAGTATTATAGTAGTTATATTTTTGTACGTAGGAGCAGTATTATAGTAGTTATATTCTTGTACATAGGAGCAGTATTATAGTAGTTATATTCTTATACATAGGAGCAGTATTATAGTAGTTATATTCTTGTACATAAGAGCAGTATTATAGTAGATATATTCTTGAAAATAGGAGGCAGTATTATAGTAGTTATATTCTTGTACATAGACAGTATTATAGTAGTTATATTCTTGTACATAGGAGCAGTATTTTAGTAGTTATATTCTTGTACATAGGTGGCAGTATTATAGTAGTTTCTGTATAAATGACCTCTCCCTATTGAGCCCAAGCCCAAATCCCCGGCTCTGATCCTGTGTATTGTCGCAGAAGATATAAGCTGAGGCTATGTCCAGGAACCAGGGAAAATGGACATGAGAAAGTATTATAGTAGTTATATTCTTGTACATAGGAGCAGTATTATAGTAGGTATATTCATGTACATAGGAGCAGAATTATAGTAGTTTATTCTTGTATATAGGAGCAGTATTATAGTAGTTATATTCTTGTACATAGGATCAGTATTATAATAGTTATATTCTTGTACATAGGAGCAGTATTATAGTAGTTATATTCTTGTACATAGGATCAGTATTATAGTAGTTATATTCTTGTACATAGGAGCAGTATTATAGTAGTTATATTCTTGTACATAGGAGCAGTATTATAGTAGTTATATTCCTGTATATAGGAGCGGTATTATAATAGTTATATTCTTGTACATAGAAGCAGTATTATAGTAGTTATATTCTTGTACATATGAGCAGTATTATAGTAGTTATATTCTTGTACATAGGAGGCAGTATTATAGTAGTTATATTCTTGTACATAGGAGCAGTATTATAGTAGCTATATTCTTGTACATAGGAGCAGTATTATAGTAGTTATATTCTTGTACATAGGTGCAATATTATAGTAGTTATATTCTTGTACATAGGAGCAGTATTATAGTAGTTATATTCTTGTACATAGAGGCAGTATTATAGTAGTTATAATGTTGTACATAGGAGCAGTATTATAGTAGATATATTCTTGTACATAGGAACAGTATTATAGTAGTTATATTCTTGTACATAGGAGCAGTATTATAGTAGATATATTCTTGTACATAGGTGTCACAACCAGACAGCTGAGAAGCTCTGACAGAAGCCTTTCAGAACCTCCTCCTTGAGTTTTCTTTGTTTTTGGTTTTCAGTTCCTCATCTCGTTAGCCTCTCTCAGCTGTCATGTAGTTGGACTGATTGCATCCCTTTAAATTCCTCCCCATAATGCATTAGTGTGCGGTTTATACAGCTTCCTGGAGTGTGTGTGCATGCTGATCCTATCAGTCTTCTACAAGTTAAGTGTTTTACATTCATTTGTGATTTTCTGTTTGCTGGATCCCAGGTGACCCTGACTCCCTCCGTGTCTGGTGTAGGGAGCCGGTGGTCGTGTCCCTTCACTATTGTAGGGTGTTTAGGTGTTATATAGTCGAGGTACGAGGATATGCGATCATCCACCATTGGGATTATTGCATAGGCTGAGCAGTAAGGGAGAGAGCCAGGTCTGATGCAGGGGTCTCCCTTTTTATTCCTTAGTTTTGGATCCAGTGAGTCATATATTCATTTTGCATTGTCTTGTTTCCTGTACACCTTCCGTGACATTATAAACCGCCAAAACCGTCTCAAGCATGGATCCAGTTTCACTTTTGACTGAACGCTTCCAGGGTCTTTCATTGGATGTAGCTGATCTCCGTAAGACTTTTTCTCAGTTTCTAGTGACCGGTTCAGCCTGCGTTCATGGAGTTTGTTCTGAGCCTAAGATCTCGCTCCCGGATACGTTCTCCGGGGGTAGTGAGAATTTTGTGTGTTTCAGAGAGGCTTGCAAACTCCATTTTTGCCTTCTTCCCCATTCCTCTGGTGATGAGGATTGGAGGGTGGGGATCATTATATCGCTGCTCAGGGGTAACGCTCAGTCGTGGGCTTTTTCGCTGCCGGTGGGGGCACGGCCCCTCCGTTCAGTGGATTAATTCTTTTTAGCCCTGGGTCAGATATATGATGATCCGGATCGTGTTGCTTTGGCTGAGTCTAGACTACGTCTTTTATGCCAGGGTAAACAATCCGCAGAGATATACTGCTCAGAATTTCGGAGATGGGCAGCTGATACTGGTTGGAATGATGCTGCACTCCGAAGTCAATTTTGCCATGGTCTTTCAGAGGGATTGAAAGATGCATTTGCCTTTCACGAGAGGCCTATCTCCTTGGACTCTGCTATGTCTCAGACCGTTCGTATTGACAGGCGTCTGTCATGGAACCATGAACCAGACGTACAACAAGAGATAAGTGGAAATAAGAAGGCTTTATTGAAAATCAAGCTGTAAGCAAAAGTCCAAACGGATGGCTAAACCGAAGCAGGGTCTTGCGTAGACAGAGGTCAGGAACCAGGAGGGTAGTCAGATGAAGCCTGGATCAGGAACCAGCAGGGTAGTCAGACGAAGCCAGGATCAGGAACCAACGGGGTAGTCAGACGAGGCCAGGATCAGGAACCAGAAGCAGCAGCAGTCTTAGAAGCATGTGAACACAGGAGGACCAAGCAAGGAACTGAAGCCACAGACCTCCTATATATATGAGCTAGGCATCCAGCTCCTCCCAGTGGGAAGGAGAAGCCGCAGGGTGGGAGGCTACAAGAAACCCAGAAACCAAGATGGCCGCCAGCACATGTCAAACGAAGGAGAACAGTAAGAAGGTAAGACCATGACAGCGTCTTAGAGACAGAGGAGAGATCTCTACTTCCTTACTCAGTCCCAGGACAGTGCAGCGGTCTCATTCTGTACGCAGGGGTCTCAGTCGCTGTCAGCCCCTTCTGAGCAGAAGCCCATGCAGCTGGGGTTGATTGCCTCTGACAATAGAAGATTCAGCCCGCATGGGAAGGTTTGTTTTTGTTGTGGAGGTATAAATCATTTGGCAAATGTTTGTCCCTCTAGGAGATTCAGGCAGTTTTCTGGGAGTAATAAAGAAACAAAAAGGAAAAAATATTTTAAAAATGTTCCGTCTGTTACTATTGGCAGGGTTGAGGTGGAAATTGAAGGTTTTCCGTTTGCTTGTAGTTCCCGTTTTGTCCTGCCTGCTAGGGTGGCGCTAGAGAGCAAGAGCATTTTTTGTGAGATTTTTGTAGATAGTGGGGCAGCTGTCAATCTCATTGATAATCATTTTGCGATAACTCATGGTTTCCAGGTGCACACTTTGGGAAAGGATATTCCTGTTTTTGCTATTGATTCCGCTCCACTTTCTCAGAAATCATTAAAGGGCATAGTTCACAATATCCGTTTAATTGTGAGTGATGCTCATGTTGAGGATGTGTCATGTTTCGTCCTTAGCGGATTGCCTACTCCTCTAGTGTTGGGGCTACCCTGGCTCACTAAACATAAATCCACCATTGATTGGCAAGCGAGGCAAATAAATGGTTGGAGTGACTTTTGCAGAGAGAATTGCCTCACGACATCTGTTTCTGAGGTTTCTACTAAGACTGTACCACCTTTTCTCTTTGAATTTTCGGATGTCTTCTCTGAGAGTGGAGTTCAGGATTTGCCCCCGCACAGGGAGTACGATTGCCCTATTAATCTCATCCCAGGCGCCAAGCTGCCTAAATCTCGTTTATACAACCTCTCCCAACCTGAAAGGGTTGCTATGCGTGCTTATATCTCTGAGAGTCTGAGAAAAGGACACATACGACCCTCGAAGTCACCTGTTGCCGCTGGTTTTTTCTTTGTTAAGAAAAAAGATGGTTCTTTAAAGGGGTTCTGCACTTTCATTTAACTGATGAACTATCCTCTGGATAGATCATCAGCTTCTGATCGGCGGGGGTCCGACACCCGGAACCCGTGCCGATCAGCTGTTTGAGAAGGCAGCGGCTCTCCAGCAGCGCGGCGGCCTTCTCACTGTTTACCGCCGGGCCGTCACGACTTGTATCAACTAGAGTAAGCGCGGCTAAGCTCTGTTTACTTGAATGGAGCTTAGCCGCGCCCACTCTAGTTGATACAAGTCATGACGTCAGTGGGCGGGCGGCCCGGCGGTAAACAGTGAGAAGGCAGCGGCGCTGCTGGAGCGCCGCTGCCTTCTCAAACAGTTGATCGGCGGGGGTCCCGGGTGTCGGACCCCCGCCGATCAGAAGCTGATGATCTATCCAGAGGATAGATCATCAGTTAAATGAAAGTGCAGAACCCCTTTAAGACCTTGTCTGGATTTCAGGGAGCTGAACAGTATCACTATTCGTGACCCTTATCCGCTTCCTCTGATCCCGGACCTGTTTAACCAGATTGTTGGGGCTAAAGTCTTTTCCAAGTTAGATCTAAGAGGGGCATACAACCTGGTCAGGGTCAGAGAAGGAGACGAATGGAAGACGGCCTTCAATACCCCTAAGGGGCATTTTGAGAATTTGGTTATGCCTTTTGGTTTGATGAATGCCCCAGCCGTCTTTCAGCATTTCGTGAACAGCATTTTTTATCATTTGATGGGAAAATTTGTATTAGTGTATTTGGATGACATTTTGATTTTTTCTCCTGATTTCAAAACTCATAAGGAACACTTACGTCAGGTCTTGCTCATCCTGCGGGAGAATAAATTATACGCGAAACTGGAAAAATGTGTGTTTGCGGTTCCAGAGATTCAATTTCTGGGGTTTCTTCTCTCCGCTTCTGGTTTTCGCATGGACCCCGAGAAGGTCCGCGCTGTGCTTGAGTGGGAGCTTCCTGAGAATCAGAAGGCGCTGATGCGTTTTTTAGGCTTTGCCAATTATTACAGGAAGTTTATTTTGAATTATTCCTCTATTGTTAAACCACTCACTGATATGACCAGAAATCGGGTAGATTTTTCTTCCTGGTCGGTAGAGGCGCGTAAGGCCTTTTCTAATATCAAGGAGAGTTTTGCTTCCGCTCCCATCTTGGTACAACCTGATATTTCTCTACCCTTTATAGTTGAGGTTGATGCTTCTGAGGTGGGTGTGGGTGCGGTCTTGTCTCAGGGTTCCTCTGCTGCCAAATGGCGACCGTGTGCCTTTTTCTCGAAGAAACTCTCCTCCGCAGAGAGAAATTACGATGTGGGAGATAGGGAATTGTTGGCCATCAAGTTGGCTTTTGAGGAATGGCGCCATTGGCTAGAGGGAGCCAGACACCCTATTACCGTGTTTACTGACCATAAAAATCTGGCCTACTTGGAGTCAGCCAAGCGTCTGAACCCGAGACAGGCCAGATGGTCTTTGTTCTTTTCAAGGTTTAATTTTGTTGTCACGTTCCGCCCTGGGGTTAAGAATGTGAAGGCAGATGCACTGTCACGTTGTTTTCCGGGAGGTGGGAATTTTGAAGACCCGGGTCCCATTTTGGCTGAAGGTGTGGTAGTCTCTGCTCTTTTTCCTGAATTGGAGGCAGAGGTGCAGGCAGCCCAGTCAGAGGCTCCTGATCTTTGTCCTCCTGGGAGGTTGTTTGTGCCTCTCACTTTAAGACACAAGATTTTTAAGGAACACCACGATACGGTCCTTGCTGGGCACCCGGGGGGCAAGAGCCACAGTGGATCTCATCGCTCTGAGATTCTGGTGGCCTGCGCTTCGTAAGTCGGTTGAGGGTTTTGTGGCAGCCTGCGAGACTTGCGCTCGTGCCAAAATCCCCATTCACGGTCCTCTCCTTCCCTTACCCATTCCTTCCCGTCCTTGGACACATCTGTCCATGGACTTCATAACGGACCTGCCTCGTTCCTCGGGGAAGACTGTGATTCTGGTGGTGGTGGACCGTTTTAGCAAAATGGTGCATTTCATCCCTTTTCCTGGTTTGCCCAATGCTAAGACGCTGGCGCAGGCATTTATTGATCACATTGTCAAATTGCATGGTATTCCTTCAGACATAGTCTCTGATAGGGGCACGCAGTTTGTTTCCAGATTCTGGAAGGCTTTCTGTTCTCGCTTGGAGGTTCGGTTGTCATTCTCTTCTGCTTTCCACCCGCAGTTGAATGGCCAGACAGAGCGCGTCAATCAGAATTTGGAGACATATCTGCGCTGTTTTGTGGCAGAGAATCAGGAGGATTGGTGTTCTTTTTTGTCCCTTGCTGAGTTTGCTTTAAATAACCATCGTCAGGAGTCCTCTGATAAGTCACCATTTTTTGGTGCATATGGGTTTTATCCGCAGTTTGGGACTTTCTCGGGAGAGGGGTCTTCTGGTTTACCTGATGAGAACAGATTCTCCTCGTCTTTGTCATCTATTTGGCAAAAGATTCAGGATAATCTAAAGAGCATGAGTGAGAGATATAAGCGTGTGGCAGATAAGAGACGTGTGCCTGGTCCGGACCTGAATGTTGGTGATCTGGTGTGGTTGTCTACCAAGAATATCAAATTGAAGGTTCCCTCCTGGAAGTTGGGTCCTAGGTTTATTGGGCCTTACAAAATCCTGTCTGTCATCAATCCTGTTGCCTACCGTCTTGATCTTCCTCAGACTTGGAAGATCCATAATGTTTTTCATAAGTCCTTATTGAAACCTTATGTTCAACCCATTGTACCCTCGCCTTTGCCTCCTCCTCCAATTATGGTTGATGGGAATCTTGAATTTCAGGTCTCTAGGATTGTGGATTCTCGTCTTGTCCGCGGTTCTCTCCAGTACCTCGTTCATTGGGAGGGTTATGGTCCTGAGGAGAGGATGTGGGTCCCAGTGACGGACATTAAGGCCACTCGTCTCATCAGGGCTTTCCATAGGTCCCATCCTGAGAAGGTGGGCTCTGAGTGTCCGGAGTCCACTCGTAGAGGGAGGGGTACTGTCACAACCAGACAGCTGAGAAGCTCTGACAGAAGCCTTTCAGAACCTCCTCCTTGAGTTTTCTTTGTTTTTGGTTTTCAGTTCCTCATCTCGTTAGCCTCTCTCAGCTGTCATGTAGTTGGACTGATTGCATCCCTTTAAATTCCTCCCCATAATGCATTAGTGTGCGGTTTATACAGCTTCCTGGAGTGTGTGTGCATGCTGATCCTATCAGTCTTCTACAAGTTAAGTGTTTTACATTCATTTGTGATTTTCTGTTTGCTGGATCCCAGGTGACCCTGACTCGCTCTGTGTCTAGTGTAGGGAGTCGGTGGTCGTGTCCCTTCACTATTGTAGGGTGTTCAGGTGTTATATAGTCGAGGTACGAGGATATGCGATCATCCACCATTGGGATTATTGCATAGGCTGAGCAGTAAGGGAGAGAGCCAGGTCTGATGCAGGGGTCTCCTTTTTTGTTCCTTAGTTTTGGATCCAGTGAGTCATATATTAATTTTGCATGGTCTTGTTTCCTGTACACCTTCCGTGACAATAGGAGGTAGTATTATAGTAGTTATATTCTTGTACATAGGAGGCAGTATTATAGTAGATATATTCTTGTACATAAGAGCAGTATTATAGTAGTTATTTTCTTGTACATAGGAGCAGTATTATAGTAGTTATATTCTTGTACATAGGAGGCAGTATTATATTAGTTATATTCTTGTACATAGGAGCAGTATTATAGTAGTTATACTCTTGTAGATAGGTGTGGTATTATAGTAGTTATATTTTAATTCTAAGGGTGCATTATTACAAATTATAGAGTAAAACAAATTTGAATGATGCCTTTTTTAACCCCCAATAATCTGTCATATGTTACCATCATTTCCATATTACATGGTAATAAGCAACAGATTTCATGTTGACACGTGACTCCTTCTATATTACATTTTCTGTGGTTTCCTTGGATGGATGCATCTCTGAGGATCCGGCGAGGCCACATGTTCGGAACGTGGCTGGGATTGTGTGGAGACTTGCGGTCAATGTGTCTTCTTATAAATAATAACAATGTGTCCGACTTCAAGCCTATAAGCAGATTATAATTCTGGAAACGATTTTCTATTTTAAGTTTAATTTAAAAATGGAAAAATCAAACCGAAGAACAGACATTAGGACAGTCAGGGTACATATTTACTCTCTTCCAGAGCCGTGTTCAGAGTCCTGCTGGTTTCCTGTTGGCTCTGAGACTGTGGTACTTAACATATCTTTGTCACCCCCTGCTAGTTGGCTTTCTGTGCACTGCAAGCACTAATGGCAACCAGTATGTCTCACTATCATAGGTTATCTCCCTCAAGCTTTTGGAGGGGTTTGTCAGATTCAAAACTACAACTTGATTAATTTTGAATGCAGCTCTTGGGGTGGCTGGATTATAAAAATTCCCAAATGTCATGATGTGTGAGCTGTGCACACAATTTCAGTGTCTGATTTGACAGTTTCTGTCCAGTTATTTGCTCCGTTGACAATAGGTTGATCTTAGAGTGCCGCTGATCATTCGGGTTCCTAGTAAATCTGCCTCTTTTGAGGGCTATCTTAGTTAATCGGAAGTTACGAAAGGAATGATAAATTAGTTTTCCTCACCTCGTAGACTCGTTCTATCCAGATGTCTCCTCTAAAGAGTACTCTGCAAATCTTCAGACTGCCCTACTGATTCAGTTTGGTTCTTTATCAACACTTTAAAGGTCTTTATAGCAGGTTCATTCACTTACCCTAGTAATAGCCCATGCAGATGCTATGGACCCCCTAAAAACAGGATTTAATGGGGACAAGGACCTTCTCTCCTGGATGGTAGGTAGAGTGGCAGTGTCAAGCAGCTCTTAAAGAGGTCCTGATTTTATTGTCGTCATGATGTCTGCGGTCTACTAACTGGACATCGACCAGTCACCTAGCCAGAAGTCATCCTCTGCTTATTTAGGGTGTTTTTTGGATGTCCTAATTTATCGAAGTCAATAAGGAGGCACCAAACATGTCTCCACTTGGCAAAATGTTTCACGTGAGGAGCAAATCTGAGTGAAGGGAGATCGTTTCCTCAGTTTTAGGGAAAAATGAAACCACATGTTTCCTGATTATAGCCCCCAACTGACGACAGGATTGATCCTCGAAAAACACCCAAACCAGCTGGTGTTAAAGAATGCATCGTCCTCAGGTGGAATGTATTTGGTGCCATGGGAATTGCAGAGCCAACATTCAATGAATTTCCCGATGCCGCCAGAATCCCGCAGTTATTTGGAAAACTTTTTCAGATTTTAAGACGGGAGTAATTAAATAATGCAGGCACCAGGGAGTTGATGCTTCGATTTTAGTGCCAAAGAAAATCTTGGAAGTCCATTAAGGATTGGGAATATTAACTCAACATACAACGCTTGATTTTACAATTCTGTAACCAACATCTTCTTGTCTTTGACTTTTAGGACAGACTTTTCCAAAATGGGGCCAAGGGACCCCATAAATAAAAATAAATACCTTTTTGTAATTGCACTAGATACATCTTCTCACATCAGGGCCCATAAAGCCCTCTGCCCTTTCAGACCCTTCTAGGGGTGAAGACCATTGTGACCCTTGTTAGATCATATTTTAGTTTATAGTCAAACATTCCCAATGTCCATGGGGTCAAAATGAGATGAACCTCCACTCCTCTTCCTGAGTAGCGCTTGCCCTTAACTGTTGTCCTACAGCAGGCATGTCCAAACTGCGGCCCTCCAGCTGTTCCAAAACTACAACTCCCAGCATGCCTGGATAGCTTAGAGCTATTAGAGCATGCTGGGAGTTGTAGTTTTGCAACAGCTGGAGGGCCGCAGTTTGGACATGCCTGTCCTACAGCAATAGAGTCCTGAAATGATCTCCACATTTTGACAACCATGAACCATGAAGAACCAAGTGCTTGAATATGAGATAGTCCCCCTTGACCTCAGTGGCCCAAGCCACTCCTGGCACTGAACCAAAATATCATCGGCTGACACAAAGTATATTGTTAGCATCTCCCACCCTGTGACACCCAACACCCAGGGATCAACCCCTGCAAGAGACTCCTTTAAGCTAAACCCTTGTCTGGTTTACAAAGTCTTATTTTGGCTAGGGACCATCAGGAGAGGAGTGTGCTGGTATATTGGGAGGTCTCTGAGAGTTACTGTCACACTCTAATGTAGGAGGTAAACCCCACACTGAACATAGGAGGGAAAAGTGAAAGGAAATATGTCCTGAAAACTAGGGAAGAAAGATGGACACCTCCTAGGGAAAACCCTAACCAAAGCTTTGACTGACTACCAGTATGAACAAACCCCAGAGGTAGGTGAGTTCATACACAGGAATACCTAAAGTCCTATCTAACCCTAAAGGACCCTGGAACTAATGACAGGAATGAGACAACCCATTCCTCCAAAAGGAAAGATGAACAGGAGTCTCCCTGAGGTCTAATACAAAACAACAAGGAAATGCAACACACAGAAAAGTCAAAATAAAATACAAAAGGGAAAGGTAACACTTAACTTCCAAGAGGATATGGCAGCACCAGGAACTCAGCTGAGATCCAAACACCAGCTATCCACAGGTCCAACTGAAGCTATAAACCGCACAGCATTGTGGGAGGAACAACTATAAATAGGGAAAGTTAAATGACCACAATAGCAACACCTGGAGGTTAAGAGTGTGGCCAGTACCAGAAACAACACGCCTATTGATCCATGAGGTAAACATGTCAAATCAAACCACGTGTTGCCAGTCTCAAAGATCTCCTGCCACTCACTGTCGCAGGGACGTCCGTATGTCTCGGTACGTCCGTGACAGTTACATAGTGGAAGGAGCAGGGTCCCCAGCAGCGCAGAGTATTTTAGGGGAGGAGTTTGCTGATCTTGTGGGTGATATGATAGTAAGAGAGTTATAAGGACAAAGTATATAAAACAATGGTGTGGAACGTGTTGTTACAGGTAAGTTGTCACAGCCCTCGGCTTCATCTCGTGACAATCCTTACAGTCACCGTTGCTTGAGGTGAGGCTTTCCTTGACATACTTCCTTGTAAGATGAGATCCCAGACATTTCATTCTTTCTTTCTCTGCCAACATTTCCGATCACCTGTCAAGAGAACATGTAACAAATTAAAAAAAAATGCACTTTTTACATTATTGTGTTCATGACTTTATAATGTGTCATTGTGTGGAGGAACGTCGTGGAAGAATTTCATTACAAGATGCCTCAAGACACGAGAGACAGCGGATAATTCACATCTCAACTCGCTGAAATCAGAAACATTTACCTGACAAGATAGATGATATGTTCTAAATATGATTCAGAGGAGAATGAAACTGTTTATCTATCTATCTATCTATCTATCTATCTATCTATCTATCTATCTATCATTATATATCATCTATTATCTATCTATCTATTAACTTCAATCCTGCATTACCAGCTTCGGCCACTACACAGGGGATGGAGCTGTGTATAAAAGCTTCTACAAAATACCTGATCAGTAGAGGGGCTGGAAGTTGAAACCCACCGAAACTAAATTGATGACTTATCCTAAGAATATGTAGATCATCAATACTTCAGTCCTGGAGAATTTTTGAAGTAATTTTATTAATTGTGCATCACATACACAATCATATTTCAGCCAAGTGAAAACACTATTTATAATGTATGCCAGTCACATGATCTGTCATGTCACAGCTGTCACATTTTATTGCACTGCACCCTCTGACTGAGTGTAAAGATATACCTGTTATTTTAAGATGATTAAATGTGTAGTAACTTAGAGACAGATCATGTACATAGTAACCCGTATATAATACATAACAAAAGAGGAACTTACAAAGAAATTTAAGAATGGAGAAAAAACTGCTATAATACAATCCCCTATGTACAAGAATATAACTAGTATAATACTGCTCCTATGTACAAGAATATAACTAGTATAATACTGCCTCCTATGTACAAGAATATAACTACTATAATACTGCCTCCTATGTACAAGAATATAACTAGTATAATACTGCCTCCTATGTACAAGAATATAACTACTATAATACTGCTATTATGTACAAGAATATATCTACTATAATACTGCTCCTATGTACAAGAATATAACTACTATATTACTGCTCCTATGTACAAGAATATAACTACTATAATACTGCTCCTATGTACAAGAATATAACTACTATAATACTGCCTCCTATGTACAAGATTATAACTACTATAATACCGCTCCTATGTACAAGAATATAACTACTATAATACTGCCTCCTATGTACAAGAATATAACTGCTATAATACTGCTCCTATTTACAAGAATATAACTACTATAATACTGCTCCTATTTACAAGAATATAACTACTATAATACTGCTCCTATGTACAAGAATATAACTACTATAATACTGCCTCCTATGTACAAGAATATAACTACTATAATACTGCTCCTATGTACAAGAATATAACTACTATAATACTGCTCCTATGTACAGAATATAACTACTATAATACTGCTCCTATGTACAAGAATATAACTACTATAATACTGCTCCTATGTACAAGAATATAACTACTATAATACTGCTCCTATGTACAAGAATATAACTACTATAATACTGCCTCCTATGTACAAGATATAACTACTATAATACTGCTCCGTGTACAAGAATATAACTACTATAATACTGCTCCTATGTACATGAATATAACTACTATAATACTGCTCCTATGTACAAGAATATAACTACTATAATACTGCCTCCTATGTACAAGAATATAACTACTATAATACTGCTCCTATGTACAAGAATATAACTACTATAATACTGCTCCTATGTACAAGAATATAACTACTATAATACTGCCTCCTATGTACAAGAATATAACTACTATAATACTGCTCCTATGTACAAGAATATAACTACTATAATACTGCCTCCTATGTACAAGAATATAACTACTATAATACTGCTCCTATGTACAAGAATATAACTACTATAATACTGCTCCTATGTACAAGAATATAACTACTATAATACTGCCTCCTATGTACAAGAATATAACTACTATAATACTGCTCCTATGTACAGAATATAACTACTATAATACTGCTCCTATGTACAAGAATATAACTAATATAATACTGCCTCCTATGTACAAGAATATAACTACTATAATACTGCTCCTATGTACAAGAATATAACTACTATAATACTGCCTCCTATGTACAAGAATATAACTACTATAATACTGCTCCTATGTACAAGAATATAACTACTATAATACTGCTCCTATGTACAAGAATATAACTACTATAATACTGCTCCTATGTACAAGAATATAACTACTATAATACTGCCTCCTATGTACAAGAATATAACTACTATAATACTGCTCCTATGTACAAGAATATAACTACTATAATACTGCTCCTATGTACAAGAATATAACTACTATAATACTGCCTCCTATGTACAAGAATATAACTACTATAATACTGCTCCTATGTACAAGAATATAACTACTATAATACTGCTCCTATGTACAAGAATATAACTACTATAATACTGCCTCCTATGTACAAGAATATAACTACTATAATACTGCTCCTATGTACAAGAATATAACTACTATAATACTGCTCCTATGTACAAGAATATAACTACGATAATACTGACTCCTATGTACAAGAATATAACTACTATAATACTGCCTCCTATGTACAAGAATATAACTACTATAAATACTGCTCCTATGTACAAGAATATAACTACTAATACTGCTCCTATGTACAAAGAATATAAACTACTATAATACTGCTCCTATGTACAATAATATAACTACTATAATACTGCCTCCTATGTACAAGAATATAACTACTTAATACTGCTCCTATGTACAAGAATATAACTACTATAATACTGCCTCCTATGTCCAAGAATATAACTACTATATACTGCTCACTATGTACAAGAATATAACCACTATAATACTGCCTCCTATGTACAAGAATATAACTACTATAATACTGCCTCCTATGTACAAGAATATAACTACTATAATACTGCCTCCTATGTACAGAATATAACTACTATAATACTGCTCCTATGTACACGAATATAACTACTATAATACTGCCTCCTATGTAACAAGAATATAACTACTATAATACTGCTCCTATGTACAAGAAATAACTACTATAATACTGCCTCCTATGTACAAGAATATAACTACTATAATACTGCCTCCTATGTACAAGAAATATAACTACTATAATACTGCCTCCTATGTACAAGAATATAACTACTATAATACTGCTCCTATGTACAAGAATATAACTACTATAATACTGCTCCTATGTACAAGAATATAACTACTATAATACTGCCTCCTATGTACAAGAATATAACTACTATAATACTGCTCCTATGTACAAGAATATAACTACTATAATACTGCCTCCTATGTACAAGAATATAACTACTATAATACTGCTCCTATGTACAAGAATATAACTACTATAATACTGCTCCTATGTACAAGAATATAACTACTATAATACTGCTCCTATGTACAAGAATATAACTACTATAATACTGCTCCTATGTACAATAATATAACTACTATAATACTGCCTCCTATGTACAAGAATATAACTACTATAATTACTGCTCCTATGTACAAGAATATAACTACTATAATACTGCTCCTAGGTACAAGAATATAACTACTATAATACTGCCTCCTATGTACAAGAATTAACTACTATAATACTGCTCCTATGTACAAGAATATAACTACTATAATACTGCTCCTATGTACAAGAATATAACTACTATAATACTGCTCCTATGTACAAGAATATAACTACTATAATACTGCCTCCTATGTACAAGAATATAACTACTATAATACTGCCTCCTATGTACAAGAATATAACTACTATAATACTGCCTCCTATGTACAAGAATATAACTACTATAATACTGCTCCTATGTACAAGAATATAACTACTATAATACTGCCTCCTATGTACAAGAATATAACTACTATAATACTGCTCCTATGTACAAGAATATAACTACTATAATACTGCTCCTATGTACAAGAATATACCTACTATAATACTGCTCCTATGTACAAGAATATAACTACTATAATACTGCTCCTATATACAAGAATATAACTACTATAATACTGCCTTCTATGTACAGCATATAACTACTATAATACTGCCTTCTATGTACAGCATATAACTACTATAATACTGCTCCTATGTACAAGAATATAACTACTATAATACTGCTCCTATGTACAAGAATATAACTACTATAATACTGCTCCTATATACAAGAATATAACTACTATAATACTGCCTTCTATGTACAGCATATAACTACTATAATGCTGCCTCCTATGTATAAGAATATAACTGCTATAATACTGCTCCTATGTACAAGAATAAAACTACTATAATACTGCCTCCTATGTATAAGAATATAACTACTATAATACTGCCTCCTATGTATAAGAATATAACTACTATAATACTGCTCCAATGTACAAGAATATAACTGCTATAATACTGATCCTATGTACAAGAATATAACTACTATAATACTGCTCCTATGTACAAAAATATAACTACTATAATACTAATCCTATGTACAAGAATATAACTACTATAATACTGCCTCCTATGTACAAGAATATAACTACTATAATACCGCTCCTCTGTACAAGAATATAACTACTATAATACTGCTCCTATGTACA
Organism: Bufo gargarizans; assembly: GCF_014858855.1. Classification (NCBI taxonomy): domain Eukaryota; kingdom Metazoa; phylum Chordata; class Amphibia; order Anura; family Bufonidae; genus Bufo; species Bufo gargarizans. Next base: position 9,476,183 of record NC_058085.1, read on the forward strand.
AGAATATAACTACTATAATACTGCTCCTATGTACAAGAATATAACTACTATAATACTTCCTCCTATGTACAAGAATATAACTACTATAATACTGCTCCTATGTACAAGAATATAACTGCTATAATACTGCTCCTATGTACAAGAATATAACTACTATAATACTGCCTCCTATGTACAAGAATATAACTACTATAATACTGCTCCTATGTTCAAGAATATAACTACTATAATACTGCCTCCTATGTACAAGAATATAACTACTATAATACTGCTCCTATGTACAAGAATATAACTACTATAATACTGCCTCCTATGTACAAGAATATAACTACTATAATACTGCTCCTATGTACAAGAATATAACTACTATGGGGGCGGAGTTTGGCCGCTGAGCTGCATGGCTGCTGGTGACTAAGCTCCTCATCCTAACCGACACAAACCCCCTTATAGCACCTTTCAGATGCTCAAAATGGGCAAAGTGGGGAGAGATCGCCCCAGGGAACCTGCCGACCCACCTGTGAGCCGCTCCAAACAGCCTGACATGGAGCAATTCCTGAGAAAAACTTCCAAGGGCACCGCTGCAGGGACACCTAAGATGGCGCCGGCTCCTTCTCTTCATTCCGATGCGGATGAATTTTCGGAGGCGGGAAGTATTTCTGATGCTTCCGAATATAAAAATCGAAAGCGGGGATCGAATCTTTCCAAATCGATCCTTCGCGAAATTTTGGATTCCGCCCTGGCACCTCTGAAGCAGGACTTGGCTGAAATAAAGACCGATCTCCGATCCATTGGCCAGAGAGTCGCTTCGCTGGAAAATTCTCAGGACTCGATTATTCGCTTCGGTAAGGAAACTTGCTCGACACTTGGATCGCATAAAGATCTTATTAACGATGCCCTTCTGCGAATCGAAGATCAGGAGAATCGCAGCCGCAGACGTAATATTCATATCCGTGGTCTCCCTGAAATATTCGCATCGGAAGTTCTCAAAAAAATCGCGAAAGAAATATTCGCGAATCTTTTGAATCCAGAAAGAGTGGCAAATATTGTCATTGAACGCATACACCGCGCTCTTCGTCCCAAGCCGAAAACTTTGGATCCTCCGAGGGATGTTATCTGCGGCCTCCTCAGTTTTGTGGACACTGCAGCTCTATTGAAAGCCAGTAGAGAGGCGGACCACCTGGAATATGAAGGCTCACAGCTGCAGTTCTTTCAGGACTTAGCACCTTCCACGCTGACAAAGAGACGTATTTTGCGTCTGCTTCTTGAAGTTCTCAAAACCAGTTTCGCTGGCTGTACCCCTTTGGCTTGGCCGTCTTCAAAAACGGAAGGCAGATCACCATACGCACGCCTCAGGACTTATCCGGGGCCTGGGTCCCACTGGGAATAGCTCGGATTGAAATCCCGTCCTGGATGCCGGCAGACCAGGAAGATCCTATACCCTCGCCTCCGACAGCAGACACCTGGTCCCTTGTGCCTGCAGGGAAGAAATCCCGACCCAGTCAGAGTTCTAGGCCTCCGCTGCAGCGGGTCGCTCTCCTCATCGCTGAAGCCTATCTGCTAAGATGATCACCATTTTTTGCCGGACACAGTTCCGGTGTTCTCCTGAAGCGGACTTCCGAAGTTATGGATCTCTCCTTTTCTGCTGTTCAGGACATGCCACAAGGCCTTTTAGTTTTTCGACATGGCTTTTTGGACATATCCAGGCCTTTGTTTACTTCCCTAAGGATTTCACCTTCCTGAGTGCTCACTATCTCTCCCCTCCCACCCCCCTCTGCACAGGGGATTTGTTTGCCACTGTTTTCCTCGTTGACTTCCCTGTCACCTGATGGCCTTCCTTTGGCCTACCCTAGCTCTACGAGCCCCCCCGCCTGAGGGATCCCGGCACCAGTCCGTGATGAGAAAGGATTCTCTGATTCCCAGGCGCTCTGTGGAGCTCTCAGTTTTGCATTATGTGATTATGATTTACTGTTTGCCTTATTGTCTACCTTCTTTTACCTTTATGTGTCCCCCCTATTGTGTCCCTTTATCCCATCCTTATGATTTTATTTGGTTAGCTCAAATTCTAATTGCTATGTGCTTTCCTACTGACTTAAAATGTCTTCTCTTGTAGTTTCCTCACTTAATGTCTGGGGCCTGAATGAGCCGTGCAAAAGATCCCAGCTGATTTCCTTGTTACAAAAAGATAACGTTTCCATCGCTTTTTTCCAAGAAACGCATTTTTGGGCAGGTAAGATTCCCAAACTTCCTTCCAAGAAGTTCACTCAATGGTTCCACAGTGCGCAGACCTTCGCTAGCCGGGGTGTCAGTATTGCCATTCACAAGCAAGTACCCTTTGCGGTTGCAGCCTCCTCCTCGGATCCTGATGGCCGGTACTTATTTGTGAAGGGCTCTATAGCAGGCACACCGGTTACACTGGCCAATATATACGCTCCTAATAGGGGGCAAGTTGCATGGATGTTTCAGACCCTCTCTGCGCTTGCGGCATTCTAGACCCACTCCTGTACTCCTCTTCAGGGAGATCGGCCATCACTCATGTTCGTCTCAGACGCCTGAAAGCGGCTTTGCGTAAACTGGGTGTTATTGACACCTGGCGTACCCTGAACCCTACAGGTTGTGACTATTCATTCTACTCCCATGCCAAGTCCTCACACCACAGATTAGACTATGTCTTTCTCTCCTCTGAGCATGTTAAACAGATTGTGCACACCCGAATAGGCAACATCACGTTGTCGGACCATGCCCCTGTCTTTCTGACGGTCACGCTGTCTACTCTCCCTACAAAAGAATGGAACTGGTGTCTAAATGAAACCATCATTCAGGATCAGGTATCATCCGAGAAGATAGCCACCTCCCTATGGGAGTTCTTCAGTAATAACACCGCAGGTCCCTCCCCTCCCTCCCCCGCTGTAATCTGGGAAACCCACAAGGCTGTGATCCGTGGAGAGCTTATCGCTCTCGGCTCCCATATTAAAAAACAAAGGACCCAAGCTATATCCACCCTCCTATCCTGTATCGCCACTCTTGAGCTCAGCCATAAGCAATCCCAAGCGATAAGCCTTGCGGAGGAGCTTTCGGTCTCACGAACTCAACTCAAGAATATGCTTAACGTTACCTCGGCAAAACTACTCCTACGTGCGCGCTTTAAATCTTACGCACACGGAGACAGAAGGAATAAACTTATGGCGGCGTTAACTAAACAACAATATTCTGATTCCTTCATACCGGCAATCAAAGACGGTGCGGGCAACCACCTTAAAGCTACCCCTGACATAGCCAAAGCATTTTGTGCCTTTTACGAAGACCTCTAAAATCTCCTGGCCCCTCCTGGCTCATCTCCCTGCTCCATCGCGGATGCCTCAAACAAGTTCCTCTCCTCCCTTCAACTCCCTTCTATATCCCCAGACCGTTACTCCCAATTATTAGCTCCCATTTCCGGCCCCGAAAGTTCTGAAAGTCCTGACCACTATCCCCTCCGGTTGTAGTCCTGGACCCGACGGTTTCACCATCTCTTATTATAAAACTTTTAAATCCGTACTGGTCCCTCACTTTAGCTCTTTATGTAACTATCTCCTGGACGGTGGCCACCTCCCTCCCCAATCACTTACAGCCCATATCACCATTATTCGTAAAGAGAATAAAGATCCGTTGCAATGCGGCAGTTACCACCCTATCTCCCTACTAAACACGGACATTAAATGGTGGGCTAAGATTTTAGCCCAGCGGATTCAAAAAGTCCTCCCAGATGTTATTCACAAGGAGCAGGTTGGCTTTGTCTCTGGCAGACAGGGAAATGAGAATACCGTTCGCCTCCTTCATCTTATGAACTGGGCATGGTCTACTTCTACTCCGCTAGCTCTTCTAAGCACGGATGCAGAGAAAGCTTTTGACAGAGTGAGCTGGCAGTATATGTCCCTGGCTTTCTCGAAGTTTGGCTTTCCTGACCAACTTATCTCGGCTAGTCTCTCTCTATACTCAGCCCCCTCTGCCAGGGTCAAAGTCAACGGCACTCTTTCACCCGCCTTTGCCATTACTAATGGCACTAGGCAAGGTTGCCCTCCCTATTCGTAATAGTCATGGAAACTCTCCTGTGCAAAATTAGGCAAGATCCCGATATTGAAGGCCTTCGGAGAGCCTCCCACACTCACCTCACAGCTGCGTTTGCGGACAATCTCCTTATTATAACCACCAACCCTGAGAAATCCTTCCCCCGGCTACACTCTATATTTGAAGAGTTTGGTTGGATCTCCAATTTCAAGATCGACTATAGCAAATCCCTTGCCTTGAATGTCACATGTAAACCTGCTCTTGTTGCGTCGCTTAAACGCTCCACCCCCCTTCGCATGGGCCACTCGTGATATCACATTTCTGGGAATTCACATCTCTGCCAACCTGAACGACCTCTTTAGCCTTAACTTCACCCCTATGCTTAACTCTATTAAATCCCACCTACAGTCGGTTAAACTCCCCTTCATCTCTTGGATAGGCAGGAAGAACTATCTTAAGACCTTCATTGTCCCCAAACTCCTATACCTGCTGCAGACATTGCCCATATGGCTCCCGCTCTCATACTTTACGGAGCTGCGTCAGAGATTCTCCCTTTTTCTCTGGATGAACAAACCATCTAGGATAGCTTACTCCACATTGATGAGGAAAATGAGGTTTGGGGGCTTCGGCCTTCCAGATGTCCACCTTTAATATGTCGCTACGCACCTGAATAGGTGCTTCTCTCTCCTTTCCTGAGGCTCCCCGAACCTATGCACAGCTCTGGAGCGTGACCTTATTACATATAAGGATACACTCATCCTGTGGGGGGTTCGTAGCTGTACGCCCTCACACTCCTTTGTCTCTCCCATTTGGAAAGGCACGCTCGTTGAATGGGCTAAACTCTACAAATCTAAAGATCTAAGATTCCCAAGTCCCCCCTCCCTCTACACCTCTTACAAAACTTAGTACACCCTGAAACCTCTGCCCCTTCAGGTGTTTGGTATAGGTTGTCTGACCACACCCTACAAGAGATTATGTCCACGGCTGGGGGCTTGGCATGGGACACAATTCAGGTCTTACCCGAGGTTCAAAAGCAATCCTTCCTGGCTCTCGCTGCCTTTCGCAAAGATGTGGCGATTTTAAAACTTCCTCCTCTTTGTACTGAAGAACTTACCTGGTTGGAAAAGAAACTAGATATGCCGATCCCCCCGAAGAAGCCCCTGTCAACTCTCTACAAGTAGTTACTTTCTTCCACACCTCCAGTACTATCCTTTATATCCGCCTGGGAGAAGGAACTTTCGTTCCGCTTTTCAGAACCTGAAAAAGGATTTAAACTCTCTAACCCTCATGGGTTCAGTCGTTGTATCAAAATTCAGGAAAATTCCTTTAAGTTACTGACGCGTTGGCACAAATCGCCCGAATTTCTACATAATCTTAATCACGAGATCCCTGATCAGTGCTGGCAGTGTGGAACAGAGAAGGGGTCCCTATCTCACATATGGTGATCCTGTAGTCTAATCCGTCCCTTCTGGAAACAGATTTAGAGCTTAATCGACCGAATCTGCGGCTCCCCTGTAAGACTATACGCGCAACTGGTCCTGCTCTGGTGTCCCTATATGTCCCTAACCCCTTCTAAGAACAACTTGCCAACATTGCTTCTTACTGCTGCCCGCCTGCTGATCCCCGTGCTGTGGAAGAATGAATCTGCGCCTACGCTGCTGATGTGGCAAGAGAAAGTTGACCAGATATGTTGTTTTGAAGAATTGGCTCACTGGGAATCTCATACTCGCCCTCATTTCCTAGACATATGGAGCCCCTGGAAGGCCTATCACCACCCGGCGAACTGAGCGACCCCATCACGTACTGAGCGATACCTCCATTATTGTAACTACCCCCTCCCCTCTCCTTCTTCTCATGTGTGTTTTCTTCCTCCTGTTTGTTAGTCTCATTTGTTTGCATGTTCTCAATTCCCCCTCATATGTTTTAATTACTATTGTATTTGATTGCATTTGTCGTACTATTGCACTACTTATATATTTGCTATCTTAATAAAAAGAGATTTGGTTAAGAATATATCTACAATAATACTGCTCCTATGTACAAGAATATAACTACTATAATACTGCTCCTATGTACAAGAATATAACTACTATAATACTGCTCCTATGTACAAGAATAGAACTACTATAATACTGCTCCTATGTACAAGAATATAACTACTATAATACTGCTCCTATGTACAAGAATATATCTACTATAATACTCCTCCTATGTACAATAATATAACTACTATAATACTACCTCCTATGTACAAGAATATACCTACTATAATACTGCTCCTATGTACAAGAATATAACTACTATAATACTGCCTCCTATGTACAAGAATATACCTACTATAATACTGCTCCTATGTACAAGAATATAACTACTATAATACTGCTCCTATGTGCAAGATTATAACTGCTTTAATACTGCCTCCTATGTACAAGAATATAACTACTATAATACTTCTCCTATGTACAAGACTATAGCTACTATAATACTGCTCCTATGTACAAGAATATAACTACTATAATACTGCTCCTATGTACAAGAATATAACTACTATAATATTTCTCCTATGTACAAGAATATAACTACTATAATACTGCCTCCTATGTACAAGAATATAACTACTATAATACTGCTCCTATGTGCAAGATTATAACTGCTATAATACTACCTCCTATGTACAAGAATATAACTACTATAATACTTCTCCTATGTACAAGACTATAGCTACTATAATACTGCTCCTATGTACAAGAATATAACTACTATAATACTGCTCCTATGTACAAGAATATAACTACTATAATACTGCTCCTATGTACAAGAATATAACTACTATAATACTGCCTCCTATGCACAAGAATATAACTACTATAATACTGCCTCCTATGTACAAGAATATAACTACTATAATACTGCGTCCTATGTACAAGAATATAACTACTATAATACTGCCTCCTATGTACAAGAATATAACTACTATAATACTGCTCCTATGTACAAGAATATAACTACTATAATACTGCTCCTATGTACAAGAATATAACTACTATAATACTGTCTCCTATGTACAAGAATATAACTACTATGATACTGCTCCTCTGTACAAGAATATAACTACTATAATACTGCCTCCTATGTACAAGAATATAACTACTATAATACTGCTCCTATGTACAAGAATATAACTACTATAATACTGCTCCTATGTACAAGAAAATAACTACTATAATACTGCACCTATGTACAAAAACATAACTGTTATATTACTGCCCCCATGCACTATATAGTATGTATGTGTTATGCCGCTTGCCTGTTTACCGCTACCGCCAGGTATGAGCACTGCATTACTCTCCCACTCTTCCACTTCCATGTTCCAGTGGCTGAAACCCGCTGGCCTTCCTTCCCCTCTTGGTCTCATTAGTGGCTCCAGATCCTGCTTGCGCCCACAGCTCTCCGGCTCTTAAAAGGCCGGTGCATGTGCACCCTAATTTTCTTCAGCCGAAGCCTAGCCACCCAAGGGTACTTTAGGCACCTTACCCTGTGGGAGGGTAACTGAGAAATGATTTTGTCTGATCCTTTGGCGTCACCTGACCCCTGTGGGTCAGCAGAAACTACTTTAAGAGGTAGCAGTCTGGTTTTTCTTTTGCAGCAAAGTCCAGATCCCTGTATACGGGTTAAAGGATGAAAACCGGCGGGGGGGGGGGGGGGGGACACTTACATAACACCCTTAGAAGTAGCCTCAAGCCAAATCTGTTCAAGTGGCACAGAGGGTCCACATCCGCTTCATAACAATGTAACAATATGACTGTTAAATGAGGGCTGCCCCTTATTTTTTGTGATGGGGAGTCCTGTCTTCTGCTGTGTATTATACTCTCAGCTGTTTGATGGGTACATGATGTGACATTTTAGGGTGGTCTTCTCCCTAATTGCAGATTTGCCTCTGACATTTCCAGACTAATGGAGCTGATCTTTGTAAACTCGGCAGAACTCGCTGTTTTACTCTTTCCACTGATGACTCGCGTTTTGCATGAAATGTTTGTAAATGTGTCCACGGAACTAAGCAAATCCATTACTGTCCTGTAAACACAGATCCGTCAGCAGCAGAACTAATGGTCTCCATGGAGGGGAGAGGAACCATCTCTGATCACAGAGTAAGCCATGGTTCTTGGACCATTGCTTTGAAGAGTAGATGTAGATGTTGTCACACATGGGGTCAATATTTATCATGATCAATGTCAACAGGTCCTTACCATGCTTCTGTATTTTACATGGTGACTTGCCGGAAGATCCATCACAAAGCTCAGGTTTTTTATGGATGTCTAAAGTTCTCAGCAGCCTTGAGGCTTTCAAAGATAACATTGGATAACCACCTAGAAGGAGCCTTCCATAACCTTTGGTAATCAGCAGTAATCTGTGGAGCTACATGACAGTGAGTGTTACAACTCTCTGCAGTGTTCCGACAGGAAACACAAAGCATTATACAGTTTCCTCTGAGATCAATGGTCTGAACATGATTGGATACTCTAGGTCCTACAGAGAGGAGCTTACATTTAAAGGAAACCTGTCACCTCCAATACACATATAAAACCGAGATCTCCATTCGCTTTTTCTTCAGAGCCAGCTTGAAGTCAAGGGGGCAGCGACCTCCTTGCTTCAAGTCAAGCTAAGCCCGCCCCTTACCGTCCTCTCTTCACTTTGAGTGACATCCTGCCGTGCGCTCCTTGTTACTGCGCGATCCCGTCTCCGGCAGTCAGTCAGCTGTTATTGTCTCACTGCGCATGTGCCATTTGATTTCTATACATTAAGATGGATTAGCTCATATAGGAAAATGTTGCCTTTAGGGGTCTCCCTAGCAAAAGTCAAAGGAGCCCCTCTGGAACATGTCACCCTAATGTTCCATTCCAAGAATAAAGCAACTTTTCCTTGCTGAAATGTTTCTCAGACCTCTAGTCTTTTGCTTGTTTTTCTGCCATACTGGTGCCTATGCAGAAGTGGAGCCCAATACTAGTTCCCATCCCTGAGGAACAGAGATACAGAACATCTGAGCTAAGCCCCCTCATACTTGTTAAGTTTTAGCTAGAGGTCCTGCTTGAGTCTACTGTACGTATCAATATGTTTTATGCAGTTCACTACAGTCTATTGTCCCCTGATGTCAGCCATTTAAGGCTGGTTATAGGATGACTACAGTGTTCTGCCATGGGTTGAGGGATAGGAAATGTACTAAACTTACTGATCCCATCATCAACTGAGACCTTCCACAAACATTTACATCCACAAGCAAGATCATAGCTATCAGGGGTGCAAACATGGCATTTGCCCCCAGGCCTAAGTGGGCCCAAACACCAATATTCTAAATTCAAAATGTCACTTGGTTGTTGGGGCCCTGTTATAGATTTAGAAGTTTGGTCCAGGCGCATCAAGTTACAGATGTATCCTATGCATGACTGAAATCAGCCACACTGTTCTAGAAAGTTTGAGACATGAGGCACTGGCCCTTATCCCATCCTGGTTCATATATAAGGACATACTGTATCTATCTAACACTTCATTTATCCTTGTACTTTTGTAGATGAAACATGGACTTAGACATGGTCAGTGTTCTTCTTCTAACTCATGGTAGACGTGTCTATCACTACTAACACCAGAGTTTTGTGACTCTGAATTTCTGAGCCAAGGAACATGCCGCCTTATTTCTAAGATGACACTCCATTAAAATCTATGGCACCTATTTAACTTTCGATGCCAGCGGCAATTTAAACTCTGAGTTAGTACCAGATAAATTAGGTCAAGTCCATCAATAAAGCTGCAGCTAAAATGGGGAGGGGTCCCAATTAGGGGCCCTTCAGAATGAGATAATATAAAAGGGGGTTTCGTAAACCAGTCCAGAGCTTCGAATAATTTTTTTAAATAATTGCCTAATTTTCAATTGGACCATAGATGGTCTGAATTGCTGGGCACTATCCAAGGGCCCAGAAACTATAGGGTCCTACGGGACCTGTTCCTCCCACAGATGATGGAGCCTAATGGTAGAGCCCAACCTGAAGCTCAGTAGAGTAATCAGCTGGTGAGAAGCAAACTGAAGCTCCTTGGCCCCAGTGCAGAATTTGCATGGCGAAGAGGGACCACTGGGCCCTCTGCATGTGCTATAGCTATGCCCTTGATGTGGCAGGATCCACATTCCTCTTCTGGGCAGTACACACATAACTTGACCTCATTGTTCTCATAGAAGATAAGCCATGTACAAATGATGGGCAAAGGGAGCAAACAAAGATTATATTGCACAAGTGTCTAGAGGGGTGATAGGAGGATGGTGTCACACTGATCCATTCGTTTCCCACCTCAGTTTACCAGTTGTAACTAGTGGTAAAACCCCACCACGATGCCCACAATCTTTGGATCAGATCTGTTTCTCTTCTTTATTTCCCTTGTGGTGATTGTCCTAGCAAAATGAATAGGGTTAACTGGGCCAGGTCACCACTTTGTAGGCCTCAAGGCAAGTTGTAACTCCTGGCAGCTGAGACACTAGATAAATGTCTGTCATATTGAAGTGGAAAGTTTCTAGCCCTCAAATGGTTAAAGAACAAATGGGAACAGTGCCCTCGAAAATCTAACTTCATTAGACGTAGGGAGGAAAAGGGGGATATAGGGCCGTGGTGGAGAAATTCTGCGTATATTGAAGATAAATAAACTGAATATTATGAAATGAGTCAAGCTCAGTGCTGAGATCTATCTATAGCCGTTCTCTTGGCTTCCATCCACCGCTCTCCTGAGGTCCTATTATTATATGGGTGATGGGCTGACGATGTAATCAAAACGGGATTTACTCTTCGTAGAGGATGTTTTATAGTACCGTACAGGTGTAAGATGTTTTGGGAGTCTCTTTGGTGCCACCTTCTGTTGGGTATGAGGGTTCTGAACACAGGGATAATGCTGGTTATTTACTTCACGGCCTTAAAAATTTTGAAGTTGATGGCAGGAGGCTAGGGTAAAGAGTATAAATGTGCGAATCTCTCAAAAATTTGATTCGGCCGGTTCACAGAATTTTTCAAAAAAATTTGGTTTGATCCGAATTTATTCGTGGGAAATCACGTTAAAAAACTGCTATTTCCTGGCTGCAGAGAGCCACTGTGCCTTGCAGTAACACGCATAGGGAGTCTGCTGTGGTAGTGAAACAATACTGTGAGTCAGTATGACATGCAGATGACAGGCGTCGCTCTTAGAATCACTGCACACTTCACTTATTAGGGCAGTCACAGGGCCAAAACAGACCAAATAACTCAACTATGAACTAAGCCTTACAGGTCGATGTTAGTGCCAAGAAGAAGCGCACTCCTTTTACACCGTCGTCAGCTGATTCCACATAGATGTCTACAGAACCTGTTCTATTAAACGCTTATACAAGTAGAGCCCCGACAGAGTGGAGAGGGTGTCAGCAGTAAGTTTGTGTTGACGTCACTGATTATTTTTCCCTTCCTCTGATCCACCAGAACAATAACCCTCAAAAAACGGATCCTGTCTGTGGAGCATCCGCCTTCACTCGGTCAGCATTTGGTCAGTAATCCATCATTATTACTAAAGCCAAAAAAACCAGGAGTGGATCCAAAACAGAGATGCACTTGACACGTGAATGGAATATTTGCATGTCTTCTGTGTTTTGTACCCACTCCTGCTTTTGGCTACCAAATTACAAGCCAATTCTGATGGGACCATGTCATGCAGGCCTTACAGCTGTTACATAGACAGGATCCGTGGTGCGTCTCATTTTTCCTTCCTTCTGACAGATCAGAAGAAGGGTCAAATAAATGATGATGTCAGCCAGGCCGAGAGGCAAAATAGTGTCCCAGTCATGAAGTGGGGAGGGTGGGAATAGCATGAGAAGTCCATAGAGTGGCTCTATGACATAGTGGTGAGGTGGAAGCAGCATGAGGAGACAATAGAGTGGCCCAATGACAGAGTCTGGAGGTGGCAGCAGCATCAGGAGGAGGCTACAGAGTGGCACAATGACAGTGTGGAGGTGGCAGCAGAGTCAGGAGGCCACAGAGTGGCACAATGACAGAGTGTGGAGGTGGCTGCAGTAGCATCAGTAAGAGGCCACAGGGTGGCACAATGACAGTGTGGAGGTGGCAGCAGCATCAGAGTGGCAAGGTGACATAGTGTTGAGGTAGCAGCAGCATCAGGAGACCACAGAGTGGCAAGGTGACATAGTGTTGAGGTAGCAGCAGCAGTCAGGAGACCACAGAGTGGCAAGGTGACATAGTGTGGAGGTGGAAGCGGCATCAGGAGACCACAGGGTGGCAAGGTGACAGTGTGTGGAGGTGGCAGCAGCATCAGGAGACCACAGAGTGGCAAGGTGACATAGTGTGGAGGTGGGTGGCAATACAAGTACCAGCTGGAGATGGTGGGTGAAAGAAGGAGCACTTGGCATCAGATGTGTGGCATCAGGCAAGGGGCAGCATCAGAATGGTAGCTGAGGCAGGTAGCCAGAAGAAACCCGTCTTTTGTCAAAGTGTGGGTGTGGCACCATGGATGATCTAGTCTGATGCATCAGGCATTGGTGGGTGGAAATCCTGGCTGATCCACGCCTGATTACTTTTGACAAAGGTCAGTCTCTCCACATTTTGGGCGGACAGGCGAGTTCTTCTTGGGTAATTTTGGTCCCTGCCGCACTAAACACTCGCTCTGATGCCACAATACTGGCCGGGCAGGACAGCTTTTCCACAGCAAACTCAGCCATTTGTGGCTACACATCCAGTTTGGCTGCCCAGTAGTCCAGCGGATCTTCAGTGTGGGATGCAGGGTGCTGTCCAAGTATGCCACTACCTGCTGGTTCAGGTCCTGCTCCAGGTCTTGCTGCTGCTAGTGAGTAGTTTCTTTACTAGGAGGGTAAAGAAAGCTGCTCATCAGCGACTCTAGATTTAAGTTGCTGCTGATGGAGCTGGAACTGCTCCTACCACCCCCACCCTGCCACAGCAGTCATGGCAGACGAAAGGGCCCCCCTGCTCAGACCTGCGAGAGGATGGACGATGGCACAGATAGGCAGCGACCAACTGACTGCATAGGATGTCTCTATAGTAGTTCAGTTTGTCCTCCCTCTCAGCGGGTGAAAAAAAGGCCCTCATTTTGGACCGGTAGCAAGCTTCCAACAAGGTGGAGAGCCAGAAGTCATCCCTCTGCCGAATAGTGACAATTCAGCTGTCACTACGCAAGTAAGTGACCATGCATCGGGCCATTTGTGCAAGTGACTCGGAGGGAGTCCCTGCCTCCATCTCCCCTGCATACTGCCACGTTGTGTATGGGTCCTCTGCCTCATCTTCCTCATCACCCTGTAGCTCCTCTGGCTGCACCTGCTCCTCCTCTCCTGTCACCTGTGTAGAAAAACTACCAATTTCGCTACACATTGCTTGTGCTCCAATGTCCTCCTCCTACAGTACAGCCCCCACAGGTCTCATGTGGTCTTGAGATCTAGGTGCCTGGGCAAACGGCAAGTGTCACGCATGAGCTGCCACTGGCTGACATCAAAGTCACACAGAGGAGTACTCCTGTCTGCTTGGATCATCAAGAAATCGTTTATGGCCTTTCTCTGTTTGTATAGTGGTCCAACATATGGAGGGTGGAATTCCAACGGGGGAAAACGTCGCATATCAGCCTATGTTGGAGGACGCCGTTCTGCCGCTGCAGCTCAAGGAGTGTGTGCTTTGAGGTGTACGAGTGGCTGAAGTGCATGCAAAGTTTCCTGGCCATTTTTAGGATGTCTTGCAGATGGGTGGAAGATTTCAGAAACTGCTTGACAACCAGATTGAACATGTGTGCCATGCAGGGAGCATGGCTCAGCCCTCCTTGACGCAGCGCCGACACCATGTTCTTCCCATTGTTGGTCACCATGGATCAGATTTTGAGTTGTTGTGGAGAAAGCCAGGATTTGATTTCTTGTGTGACTCCGTTCGCACAGGCAAACGAGGTGCAGAACAGCGTAACACCACCGTGCCCTGCACATGTGGTATGCTCGAGGGTCACTGTGAACTGTCCCTGCAGTGGAGGCTGAGGACACGGTGGAGGATGAAGAGGCAGAGGCGGACCAACTGCGTGAGAATGTGGAGGCTGAAGCAGCGTCACCTGGCCAAGTTGCTGGTGTGGCTGTGAATGAACCACATTCACCCAGTGGGCCATAAAGGACATGTATTGTCCCTGACCGTAGCTACAGCTCCACATGTTGGCGCTGCCGTGCACTTTGGCAGACCGACAGGCTCAAGGACTGGCCCACCTTCTGTTCTACATACATGTGCAGGGCAAAGAAATGAAGGCTTGGGACTCTCCACCTCGGCTCGGCACAACCCATCAGTTCTCTGAAAGGTGCAGAGTCCACCACTTGGAAAGGGAGGGACTGCAGCAGCAGCAACTTGGCCAGGAGCATGTTTAGCTTCTGCGCCATTGGATGAGTGCACGCATACTGTTGTCTCTTGGCAATCGCTTCGACGGAATGACTGACGAGGAGGAGCAGGAGCATCAGGACCAGCAGATGATGGGAAGGACAGACAGCTCCCTTCGGCTGAGGTGGTGGAGCCTTAGCTGCCTGAAATCAGGTGCGTGCCACTGGGCGATGCAGCAGTTGCTACTGCAGGCTGGACCACCACATCGGAGTTACGGTTCTGATGATGATGATAAAGCCCCTAATTCGCCCGGCTCCTAAGTGCGATCAGCTACATCATCATCATCGAGTACTTTCTGCACGTCACTAATGTCCTTCTCAATGGTCTCTGACCGCTCACAACACCAGCTCCCACTCCACTCTCCTCATCACTACTTGCCTGCCTAGCGGTGGAAGCGGCGGATGTCTCCTCCACATCTTTGCTGGCCAGTAGCTGACGACTGTCCTCTAGTAGCTCGTCCTCGCTGTATAGTGGGTCTGAGCCCACAGCATATAATACTTCTCTGGCTGAGGCAACAGAAAAGGAGAAAGGTAGGTTGAAGACAGATGGGGGCACAGGGCCTGCTCCCGGGCCATGCCAACTAAGGGTTGTGTCTGACGAATCCACCCACTCTTGGCTGGGGGTGTCTGATGTCACTTGTGACGAAGTGGATGACTGAGTCAACCATTCAAGAACCGCTGGGTTGCTGGTAAAGACATGACCGCTAGATGACACCGGGAGCTCAGGCCTCTTGCTGTAACTCCTGCTGCCAAGTCCCCTTACTCTGCTGCGACCTGTGCCTGCGCCAGGAATATTTAGGCCTGTGCCACTCCCCTGTGCAGGGCCTGGCACTTCTCTGTCTGACATACTGTTAGATCAAATAAATAAATAAAAAGGAAATTAAACCACCCCAAAAAAGTCTGTAATTTTCTCACTCCACCACACAACGGATAATAAGCCCTTTTTTTCCCACTAATAGAAGCCAAAAAATGCTTTAGAACATATAATTGCACCGCACAAGGGCAAATGCAGAAAATTTTCCTTGTAATAACCCCTGGTAATGGCTGTATCACACAGCACTTACACCCCAATAACAAGAACGGTTTGCTGGAATTACAGAGCTGTATAAGGGCAATTTGGGTCCCCAGTCAGTGCAGCAAGGTGTAATAGGATTGCAATAGGATTGTTCCTCCCTATCCTTTCCCTACACCTTGAATAATCTTTCCGTGAACTTGTAAATCGTATTTTTTAGCACAATGTAGTCTTTCTTAGCACTGTCCCTAGCGCCTGCTGACGTCTCTCCCTGCACTAAGTACACTGGAAAATGGCAGAATCCAAGATTGCTGGCATTATTTATAGGGCTGTGACATCACTGGGCTGGCTTGCTTCTGATTGGCTGCATGCATGGCATTATGGGTGATCCCTCCTTCCCAGAGTTCCTTGCTCCATGTCCTAACGCGTGCAGCAGCCATTTTAGGGAAAATGCGATTCGCTACCACGAAGCATGAGGAAATTCGGATTTTGTGCAAATCAAATTTTTCCTGAAATTCGGATCGAATTCCACTTCGTCAACTTCTATTCGCTCATCTCTAGTAAAGAGCAATGAGTTCTGATGAGTGTTCTATCCCTAGCAATACCACAATCAATGATAGAGAAGAGAGAAATGTTTAAGGTTGTTCCCAGCTGTGAGGAGGGACTACACTGAGCCTCACATCTTCTTCCACACCTTAAGCGGTCTGCATCTGAGGATGGGGACACGGATGCAACTCTACTCAGAACTAAATTTGAAGTTCTGGGTGAATTACGACCCGAACATCTGATGTTGGGGTGTCAACTGTGAAGAACCTCTTTGCATTGACCAGATGCCCCAGTGACTGTTTGATGGTGGTAAGTACAATTATGGGGGAACCACTCAATGGTTCTCCATAACAAGAAGTTTATGCCTCATTAGGACACATGGAAAAGGGTTGTCCTAAAGTTGTCCGGTGGTCACCTTCATGGTGTCACCAAAGAGGAAACCACAATGAAGAATAAGTGAGTTTTCTATTCTCTACCTGCTTTTGATTGACTCCCAAACCATCAGTCATGGTGATTAATCCTGGTTCGTTCTTCAAACAAGTGGACCCCAGGCTCCCTCCTCTCTAGGAAGGGTGCAAGTTCATTGAGGTTTGGTTTTACTTAACTTAAGTTAGATTGTGTCATAAGCTAGCCATACACTTGAAATAACTAACAAGCATTTGGCCAACAGTTATCTCTCCCGAATCCCACATACATATGCATGCTTAGCCTGTGCTAAGAATTTTAGAAAGCCATGTTTCTCCCCAAGGACAAAATGATTTGGCATAATGAAATCCAACAAGTCCTGATTTTCTTTTCTCTGACATTTGTTGTTAGGGAGAGTTGGGAGGCTAACGTAGACATTAGATGGTTGGCGGATCCCAACGAAATCAGTGGGTTCCACCAACATACACACGTGTATCTTAGGCTACTTTCACACTAGCGTTAATATTATCCGGTATTAAGATCCGTCATAGGTGCTCAATACCGGAAAAAAACGCTTCCTTTTTGTCCCCCATTAATTGTCAATGAGGACAAAACTGAACTGAACAGAACGGAATGCTCCAAAATGCATTCTGTTCCGTTCTCATACCAGAGAGCTAACCACAGCATGCTGCCGTTTGCTTTCCATCCTGGGATGCGGAGCAAAACTGATCCGTCATGACCCACAATGCAAGTCAATAGGGACGGATCCGTTTTCTCTGACACAATAGAAAACGGATCCGCCCTCCATTGGCTTTCAATGAGTTCATGACAGATTCGTCTTGGGTATGTTAAAGATAATAAAACCGGATCAGTTCGTTACGGATGGAGATTGTTGTATTATGAGTAAAGGAAGCTTTTTTACTGAACCCCGTCGGATCCAGAAAAACGCTAGTGCGAAAGTAGCCTAATATGTGTGGCCAGCTTTATACCCTGTTGACTAAGTCTGCTGGCTTACTGTTAGCAACCAGCTTGCAGTAATTTAGTACCTGTTTATCTTTAGAGCCCAGAGGGTTGAATAGTCAACTCAAAACCCAACTTTGTCTTGGAAACCCCAAGTCATAGTGATCCTTTTGAACACAGGAACTGGTTAGTGCTTGTTCATCTTTGGGGCTTGGAGATTTCCAAGGCCAAATCACAACTGCATCTTGGAAACCCCAAGTCATGGTGATCCTTTTGGTTGCAGGAACTGGTTTAATACCTGTCCATCTTTAGCACTTGGAGATTTCCAAGGTCAAAACCCAACCTCATCTTAGAAACCTATGAAAGTCATGTTGATCCTTGTTGATAGCTTTAGTGCTCAGAGATTTCCAAGGTCTAAACTCAACATCATCTTGGAAACCCCTTTCGGATGCAGGAATTGTTTTAGTATCCATTCATCTTTAGAACAGAGAGATTTCTAAGGTCAAAACCCAGCCTCATCTTGGTAACGCCAAGTCATTGTGATCCTTTTGGATGCAGGAAATGGTTTAGTACCTGTTTATCTTTAGGGCTCGGAGATTTCCATGGCAAAAACCCAACCTTATCTTGTAAACCCCAAGTCATGGTGATCCTTTTGGATGCAGGAAATGGTTTAATACCTGTTTATCTTTAGCACTTGGAGATTTCCAAGGTCAAAACCCAACCTCATCTTAGAAACCTTAAGTCATGTTGATAGCTTGGATGCAGAAACTAGTTTAGTACCTGTTCATTATTAAAGCTGAGAGATGTCCAAGTTCAAAACCCAACCATATTTTGGAAACCCAAAGTCATGGTGATCCTTTTGGATGCAGGAACTGGTTTAGTTCCTGTTCATCTTAGTGCTCGGAGATTTCCACGGTCGATACCCAACCTCATATAGGAAACCTCCCCAGTTATGGTGATCCTTTTAGATGCAGGACTGAAGTAAAAAAAAAACATAAAAAAGTCAACATGACTGTAATAAGATTCGCTTAGTCTCGAAATTCTTAGTTCCCCTTAGTTGGAACTAGAGGGAACTATCTCAGATGACTGTCATGAATCAGGACTGTATCAATCCTTCTCAGGTATGAAGCACATAATGCTAAGTCCTGAAACGCGTTGAAGTCACATTGGCCTTATTTTTCAGAAGAAGATCTGACTATCTGATGATGTCATCACCTTTCTTTCTTCTTACCTTTATGATGAGTGTTGGCCGACGTAATTCTACATGGCCTATGTATCATTATGACTCACGCGTTTTGTTGGACACCCTACTGTTTGTGTTTTGGAGAAACGGAATGTGACTATTTGAGGCTGCTTTTGCTCAACAGGCTCATAGTGTAAGAATGCGGCTCATTTAAAAGTACGAGATCCGGGCAAAAACAACTTCTGGCTTCTTTATATATAAGACCTTGTATGGAAGAAGCGACCGATATATATATGTGCCCCCCCCCCCCCCCCCCCACCACCATGTATATAAGATGGAGAAATGTGTTCAATGTCTTCAAGGTCTTCCACCTGCCAGCGTGTGGCTCTTAGACGTCCGCCTGTAAATCAGGAGATATATGTGTATGGTGTCGCTCTGCTACACGAGGTGCCCCGGGACCCTGCACTTTTCCTGTTACACTTATAAACTACGCTAATCCCCCCCCCCCCCCACCTCCAGACAGAGCATTAGGAGCGTTTGTCATTTCAGGAGGCTTGATACGGGAAATACCACAATCAAGGGGAATGTATATTGAGCATTAGCATGCTTATGATGTTAACCAGATGTAGCAGAGCTGAGTTTGTCCATGTTACTGAGCTGTGTTGAATTTGCCACATTTAGCAAAGTTGAGCTCGTTGGATGTAGCAGGTCTGGGTTTGTAGAGTTCAGCTTGTGGGATGTAGCAGGGCTGGGTTTGTAGAGTTGAGATGTGGGATGTAGCAGGGCTGGGTTTGTAGAGTTGAGATGTGGGATGTAGCAGGGCTGGGTTTGTAGAGTTGAGCTTGTGGGATGTAGCTGGGCTGGGTTTGTAGAGTTGAGCTTTTGGGATGTAGCAGAGCTGGGTTTGTAGAGTTGAGATGTGGGATGTAGCAGGGCTGGGTTTGTACAGTTGAGATGTGGGATGTAGCAGGGCTGGGTTTGTACAGTTGAGATGTGGGATGTAGCAGGGCTGGGTTTTGTAGAGTTGAGATGTGGGATGTAGCAGGGCTGGGTTTGTAGAGTTGAGATGTGGGATGTAGCAGGGCTGGGTTTGTAGAGTTGAGCTTTTGGGATGTAGCAGGGCTGGGTTTGTAGAGTTGAGATGTGGGATGTAGCAGGGCTGGGTTTGTAGAGTTGAGATGTGGGATGTAGCAGGGCTGGGTTTGTAGAGTTGAGCTTTTGGGATGAAGCAGGGCTGGGTTTGTAGAGTTGAGATGTGGGATGTAGCAGGGCTGGGTTTGTACAGTTGAGATGTGGGATGTAGCAGGGCTGGGTTTGTACAGTTGAGATGTGGGATGTAGCAGGGCTGGGTTTGTACAGTTGAGATGTGGGATGTAGCAGGGCTGGGTTTGTACAGTTGAGATGTGGGATGTAGCAGGGCTGGGTTTGTAGAGTTGAGATGTGGGATGTAGCAGGGCTGGGTTTGTACAGTTGAGATGTGGGATGTAGCAGGGCTGGGTTTGTACAGTTGAGATGTGGGATGTAGCAGGGCTGGGTTTGTACAGTTGAGATGTGGGATGTAGCAGGGCTGGGTTTGTAGAGTTGAGATGTGGGATGTAGCAGGGCTGGGTTTGTAGAGTTTAGATGTGGGATGTAGCAGGGCTGGGTTTGTAGAGTTGAGATGTGGGATGTAGCAGGGCTGGGTTTGTAGAGTTGAGATGTGGGATGTAGCAGGGCTGGGTTTGTACAGTTGAGATGTGGGATGTAGCAGGGCTGAATTGGTAAAATTGGTGTTAAGTGGATCTACTGAGCAGGGTTGTTAGCCTTACTGAGCAGAGCTAAGTTAATCCGTGTAACTGAGTTTATCACATGAATTGACTGAATTGGTTAAATGAAGCAGAGCCAAGTATGTGAAATGTAGCATGGATGAGCATGTCAGAAGAAAAAAAAAAAAGTTTTTTTTTTTTTAATTATTAATGTAGTATAACTGAGTTTCTGACTATTTCCAGATGTTTGCTAAGTTTCTGATAGCTAACCTGGTCAGATGTAGCAGGACTGAGTTTGTCAGATGTAAAAAAAGTGTCAGGTATAGAATGACTTTGTCAAATCTTCTGGGGGTAGTCAGTTGCAATGTAGTTGGGTTGAGCTTGGCAGTTTTAGAAGAGCTGAAATTGTCAGATTTAAAAAAAAGAATAGTTGTCAGATGTAGCGAGGCTGAGCTAGCAGAGTCCAGTTTGTCAGATGTAGCGAGGCTGAGCTAGCAGAGTCCAGTTTGTCAGATGTAGCGAGGCTGAGCTAGCAGTGTCCAGTTTGTCAGATGTAGCGAGGCTGAGCTAGCAGTGTCCAGTTTGTCAGATGTAGCAAGGCTGAGCTAGCAGAGTCCAGTTTGTCAGATGTAGCAAGGCTGAGCTAGCAGAGTCCAGTTTGTCAGATGTAGCGAGGCTGAGCTAGCAGAGTCCAGTTTGTCAGATGTAGCGAGGCTGAGCTAGCAGAGTCCAGTTTGTCAGATGTAGCGAGGCTGAGCTAGCAGTGTCCAGTTTGTCAGATGTAGCGAGGCTGAGCTAGCAGTGTCCAGTTTGTCAGATGTAGCGAGGCTGAGCTAGCAGAGTCCAGTTTGTCAGATGTAGCGAGGCTGAGCTAGCAGTGTCCAGTTTGTCAGATGTAGCGAGGCTGAGCCAGCAGAGTCCAGTTTGTCAGATGTAGCGAGGCTGAGCTAGCAGTGTCCAGTTTGTCAGATGTAGCGAGGCTGAGCTAGCAGTGTCCAGTTTGTCAGATGTAGCGAGGCTGAGCTAGCAGAGTCCAGTTTGTCAGATGTAGCGAGGCTGAGCTAGCAGAGTCCAGTTTGTCAGATGTAGCGAGGCTGAGCTAGCAGTGTCCAGTTTGTCAGATGTAGCGAGGCTGAGCTAGCAGAGTCCAGTTTGTCAGATGTAGCGAGGCTGAGCTAGCAGAGTCCAGTTTGTCAGATGTAGCGAGGCTGAGCTAGCAGAGTCCAGTTTGTCAGATGTAGCGAGGCTGAGCTAGCAGAGTCCAGTTTGTCAGATGTAGCGAGGCTGAGCTAGCAGTGTCCAGTTTGTCAGATGTAGCAAGGCTGAGCTAGCAGAGTCCAGTTTGTCAGATGTAGCGAGGCTGAGCTAGCAGAGTCCAGTTTGTCAGATGTAGCGAGGCTGAGCTAGCAGAGTCCAGTTTGTCAGATGTAGCGAGGCTGAGCTAGCAGAGTCCAGTTTGTCAGATGCAGCGAGGCTGAGCTAGCAGAGTCCAGTTTGTCAGATGTAGCGAGGCTGAGCTAGCAGAGTCCAGTTTGTCAGATGTAGCGAGGCTGAGCTAGCAGTGTCCAGTTTGTCAGATGTAGCGAGGCTGAGCTAGCAGAGTCCAGTTTGTCAGATGTAGCGAGGCTGAGCTAGCAGAGTCCAGTTTGTCAGATGTAGCGAGGCTGAGCTAGCAGTGTCCAGTTTGTCAGATGTAGCGAGGCTGAGCTAGCAGAGTCCAGTTTGTCAGATGTAGCGAGGCTGAGCTAGCAGAGTCCAGTTTGTCAGATGTAGCGAGGCTGAGCTAGCAGTGTCCAGTTTGTCAGATGTAGCGAGGCTGAGCTAGCAGAGTCCAGTTTGTCAGATGTAGCGAGGCTGAGCTAGCAGAGTCCAGTTTGTCAGATGTAGCGAGGCTGAGCTAGCAGTGTCCAGTTTGTCAGATGTAGCGAGGCTGAGCTAGCAGTGTCCAGTTTGTCAGATGTAGCGAGGCTGAGCTAGCAGTGTCCAGTTTGTCAGATGTAGCGAGGCTGAGCTAGCAGTGTCCAGTTTGTCAGATGTAGCGAGGCTGAGCTAGCAGAGTCCAGTTTGTCAGATGTAGCGAGGCTGAGCTAGCAGTGTCCAGTTTGTCAGATGTAGCGAGGCTGAGCTAGCAGAGTCCAGTTTGTCAGATGTAGCGAGGCTGAGCTAGCAGTGTCCAGTTTGTCAGATGTAGCGAGGCTGAGCTAGCAGTGTCCAGTTTGTCAGATGTAGCGAGGCTGAGCTAGCAGAGTCCAGTTTGTCAGATGTAGCGAGGCTGAGCTAGCAGTGTCCAGTTTGTCAGATGTAGCGAGGCTGAGCTAGCAGAGTCCAGTTTGTCAGATGTAGCGAGGCTGAGCTAGCAGAGTCCAGTTTGTCAGATGTAGCGAGGCTGAGCTAGCAGAGTCCAGTTTGTCAGATGTAGCGAGGCTGAGCTAGCAGAGTCCAGTTTGTCAGATGTAGCGAGGCTGAGCTAGCAGAGTCCAGTTTGTCAGATGTAGCGAGGCTGAGCTAGCAGTGTCCAGTTTGTCAGATGTAGCGAGGCTGAGCTAGCAGAGTCCAGTTTGTCAGATGTAGCGAGGCTGAGCTAGCAGAGTCCAGTTTGTCAGATGTAGCGAGGCTGAGCTAGCAGTGTCCAGTTTGTCAGATGTAGCGAGGCTGAGCTAGCAGTGTCCAGTTTGTCAGATGTAGCGAGGCTGAGCTAGCAGAGTCCAGTTTGTCAGATGTAGCGAGGCTGAGCTAGCAGAGTCCAGTTTGTCAGATGTAGCGAGGCTGAGCTAGCAGAGTCCAGTTTGTCAGATGTAGCGAGGCTGAGCTAGCAGTGTCCAGTTTGTCAGATGTAGCGAGGCTGAGCTAGCAGAGTCCAGTTTGTCAGATGTAGCGAGGCTGAGCTAGCAGAGTCCAGTTTGTCAGATGTAGCGAGGCTGAGCTAGCAGTGTCCAGTTTGTCAGATGTAGCGAGGCTGAGCTAGCAGAGTCCAGTTTGTCAGATGTAGCGAGGCTGAGCTAGCAGTGTCCAGTTTGGCAGATGTAGCGAGGCTGAGCTAGCAGAGTCCAGTTTGTCAGATGTAGCGAGGCTGAGCTAGCAGAGTCCAGTTTGTCAGATGTAGCGAGGCTGAGCTAGCAGAGTCCAGTTTGTCAGATGTAGCGAGGCTGAGCTAGCAGAGTCCAGTTTGTCAGATGTAGCGAGGCTGAGCTAGCAGAGTCCAGTTTGTCAGATGTAGCGAGGCTGAGCTAGCAGTGTCCAGTTTGTCAGATGTAGCGAGGCTGAGCTAGCAGAGTCCAGTTTGTCAGATGTAGCGAGGCTGAGCTAGCAGAGTCCAGTTTGTCAGATGTAGCGAGGCTGAGCTAGCAGTGTCCAGTTTGGCAGATGTAGCGAGGCTGAGCTAGCAGAGTCCAGTTTGTCAGATGTAGCGAGGCTGAGCTAGCAGAGTCCAGTTTGTCAGATGTAGCGAGGCTGAGCTAGCAGAGTCCAGTTTGTCAGATGTAGCGAGGCTGAGCTAGCAGAGTCCAGTTTGTCAGATGTAGCGAGGCTGAGCTAGCAGAGTCCAGTTTGTCAGATGTAGCGAGGCTGAGCTAGCAGTGTCCAGTTTGTCAGATGTAGCGAGGCTGAGCTAGCAGAGTCCAGTTTGTCAGATGTAGCGAGGCTGAGCTAGCAGAGTCCAGTTTGTCAGATGTAGCGAGGCTGAGCTAGCAGAGTCCAGTTTGTCAGATGTAGCGAGGCTGAGCTAGCAGAGTCCAGTTTGTCAGATGTAGCGAGGCTGAGCTAGCAGTGTCCAGTTTTTCAGATGTAGCGAGGCTGAGCTAGCAGAGTCCAGTTTGTCAGATGTAGCGAGGCTGAGCTAGCAGTGTCCAGTTTGTCAGATGCAGCAGGAACCTTTCACATCAAAGCCTGTGAGGTGAAGCAAAGATGTTTTTGTACAAACGCTGAATAGATGATTGTCAGATATTGCTGAGCTGACTTTGTCAGACGTAACGGAGCTGAGTATGTCTTGCTTAGAGCCGAGCTTAGCAGCTACAGAATAGTTCAGTTTGAGGAATTAGTTTGTCAGACATAAGACGGTTGGATTTGTCAGATGTAGAGGTGCCTATTTTGTGACCATTATAGAGCTGAGTTTGTCAGCTACAGAAAAATTGTGTTTGTCCTGCCACAAAATTCATTCCAATGTCAGATAAAACTGATCAGTAATTTATTGCAGCTCACAAAAGAAACAACCAATTCAGCTCTGCTATGTTGACATACTTACAGCACAATTAGTTGTACGAGAGGGATAATAGGCAGGAATCTAGAAGAGCTGGGTGACCGTATACATAACTGTCATTACAGTGCACACATCCAGCTTTCCCAGGCTCCTTCTGACAACTCTGCTGGAGCCTGTAACAGTTGTCACGTCTTTAGCTCTGCCTAGCCAAGCAGGGAGAAGAGTAACTGCAATCATTGGATTCATCATCCGGAACAGACCTGACATTGGCTGTAGAAGCTGAAAAGAGGCTACAAACTGCAAGGAGCGGGGTCCTGCCAGCAGCACAGAGGATTTCAGGAGAGGAGTGTGCTGATCTTGTGGAGGTCACAGGATGAGAGTTACATAGTGGAAGGAGCAGGGTCCTCCCAGCAGCACAGAGGAGTTCAGGAGAGGAGTGTGCTGATCTTGTGGAGGTAACAGACTGAGAGTTACATAGTGGAGGGAGCAGGGTCCTCCCAGCAGCACAGAGGATTTCAGGAGAGGAGTTTCCTGATCTTGTTGAGGTCACAGACTGAGAGTTACATAGTGGAGGGAGCAGGGTCCTCCCAGCAGCACAGAGGATTTCAGGATAGGAGTGTGCTGATCTTGTGGAGGTCAAAGGCTGAGAGTTACATAGTGGAAGAAGCAGGGTCCTCCCAGCAGCACAGAGGATTTCAGGAGAGCAGTGTGCTGATCTTGTGGAGATCACAGGATGAGAGTTACATAGTGGAAGGAGCAGGGTCCTCCCAGCAGCACAGAGGATTTCAGGAGAGGAGTGTGCTGATCTTGTGGAGGTCACAGGATGAGAGTTACATAGTGGAAGGAGCAGGGTCCTCCCAGGAGCACAGAGTATTTCAGGAGAGGAGTGTGCTGATCATGTGGAGGTCACAGGATGAGAGTTACATAGTGGAAGGAGCAGGGTCCTCCCAGCAGCACAGAGGATTTCAGGAGAGGAGTGTGCTGATCTTGTGGAGGTCACAGGATGAGAGTTACATAGTAGAAGGAGCAGGGTCCTCCCAGCAGCACAGAGGAGTTCAGGAGAGGAGTGTGCTGATCTTGTGGAGGTCACAGGATTAGAGTTACATAGTGGAAGGAGCAGGGTTCTCCCAGCAGCACAGAGGATTTCAGGAGAGCAGTGTGCTGATCTTGTGGAGGTCACAGGATGAGAGTTACATAGTGGAGGGAGCAGGGTCCTCCCAGCAGCACAGAGGATTTCAGGAGAGGAGTGTGCTGATCTTGTGGAGGTCACAGGCTGAGAGTTACATAGTGGAAGGAGCAGGGTCCTCCCAGCAGCACAGAGGATGTCAGGAGAGGAGTGTGCTGATCTTGTGGAGATCACAGGATGAGAGTTACATAGTGGAAGGAGCAGGGTCCTCCCAGCAGCACAGAGGATTTCAGGAGAGGAGTGGGCTGATCTTGTGGGAGGTCACAGGATAAGAGTTACATAGTGGAAGGAGCAGGGTCCTCCCAGCAGCACAGAGGATTTCAGGAGAGGAGTGTGCTGATCTTGTGGAGGTCACAGGCTGAGAGTTACATAGAGGAAGGAGCAGGGTGCTCCCAGCAGCACAGAGGATTTCAGGAGAGCAGTGTGCTGATCTTGTGGAGGTCACAGGCTGAGAGTTACATAGTGGAAGGAGCAGGGTCCTCCCAGCAGCACAGAGGATTTCAGGAGAGCAGTGTGCTGATCTTGTGGAGGTCACAGGCTGAGAGTTACATCGTGTAAGGAGCAGGGTCCTCTCAGCAGCACAGAGGATTTCAGGAGAGGAGTGTGCTGGTCTTGTGATGGTCACAGGCTGAGAGTTACATAGTGGAAGGAGCAGGGACCTCCCAGCAGCACAGAGCATGTCAGGAGAGCAGTGTGCTGATCTTGTGGAGGTCACCTGGCTGACAGTTACATAGAGGAAGGAGCAGGGTCCTTCGAGCAGCACAGAGGATTTCAGGAGAGGAGTGTGCTGATTGTGTGGAGGTCATAAGATGACAGTTTGATAGTGGAAGGAGCAGGGTCCTCCCAGCAGCACAGAGGATTTCAGGAGAGGAGTGTGCTGATCTTGTGGAGGTCACAGGCTGAGAGTTACATAGAGGAAGGAGCAGGGTGCTCCCAGCAGCACAGAGGATTTCAGGAGAGCAGTGTGCTGATCTTGTGGAGGTCACAGGCTGAGAGTTACATAGTGGAAGGAGCAGGGTCCTCCCAGCAGCACAGAGGATTTGAGGAGAGGAGTGTGCTGATCTTGTGGAGGTCACAGGCTGAGAGTTACATAGTGGAAGGAGCAGGGTCCTCCCAGCAGCACAGAGGATTTCAGGAGAGCAGTGTGCTGATCTTGTGGAGGTCACAGGCTGAGAGTTACATCGTGTAAGGAGCAGGGTCCTCTCAGCAGCACAGAGGATTTCAGGAGAGGAGTGTGCTGGTCTTGTGATGGTCACAGGCTGAGAGTTACATAGTGGAAGGAGCAGGGCCCTCCCAGCAGCACAGAGCATGTCAGGAGAGCAGTGTGCTGATCTTGTGGAGGTCACTGGCTGACAGTTACATAGAGGAAGGAGCAGGGTCCTTCGAGCAGCACAGAGGATTTCAGGAGAGGAGTGTGCTGATTGTGTGGAGGTTATAAGATGACAGTTTGATAGTGGAAGGAGCAGGGTCAGACTCATAAGTCCTCTTTATATTAAGGTAGGAATAATAACCAGACATGGCAAATTATTTTGCAGTATCTTCCTAGAAAACAAGAAGATTCGTTCATAACAATGTAAGACATCAAGACTCTTCCGATCTTAGGTGGTCTTGTTTGTCCCTTATTTCCTCTTTTAGCTTTGTAATAATAATACCCCTCACCAAGATTATGTTCTATCATCAAATAAATCCAATTAATGCTGCTGTAAAACCATCGCAGAACTTATTAAACTGCAACAACCTTCCCGACATAATATTCAGACATCAAAGTACAATACAAATACAGGTCTCAGGACTAATTACAAACCATACGGGAAGGAAGAAAGGACACTAATTCTCTGTTAGTCTTGAGCAAATCAAGCTTCGGATCATAGATCCGAGGTCGATTCGTTCAAAATGAGTTAAATGCTGTGCGTAGGCAAATTTTGTATCGCTCAAGAGCCTTGCGAGACTTCAGTGACTGAATTCGGTATTTCTATGTGCGGCTTTAAAGAAATTTTAAAATAGAAATCCGAAGTAGAGTTTGGTAATGTCTGGTACCTTGGTACCAAACCCAACTTTGGATCCATATTTTAAAATGTTTTGACAGAGGCAGCACTAAAATTTAAGTTTTTGAACGATTTGACTTTGGATCTATGATCCCAATTTCGATTTGCTCAAGTCTATTCATATAACAGTCATATAATACTTGCCTCCTATGTACAAGAACATAACTACTATAATACTGCCTCCTATGTACAATAATATAACTACTATAATACTGCTCCTATGTACAAGACTATAACTGCTATAATACTGCTCCTATGTACAAGAATATAACTACTATAATACTGCTCCTATGTACAAGAATATAACTACTATAATACTGCTCCTATATACAAGAATATAACTACTATAATACTGCTCCTATGTACAAGACTATAACTGCTATAATACTGCTCCTATGTACAAGAATATAACTACTATACTACTGCTCCTATGTACAAGAATATAACTACTATAATACTTGCCTCCTATGTACAAGAACATAACTACTATAATACTGCCTCCTATGTACAATAATATAACTACTATAATACTGCTCCTATGTACAAGAATATAACCACTATAATACTGCTCCTATGTACAAGAATATAACTACTATAATACTGCCTCCTATGTACAAGAGTATAACTACTATAATACTGCTCCTATGTACAATAATATAACTACTATAATACTGCTCCTATGTACAAGAATATAACTACTATAATACTGCTCCTATGTACAAGAATATAACTACTATAATACTGCTCCTATGTACAAGAATATAACTACTATAATACTTGCCTCCTATGTACAAGAATATAACTACTATAATACTGCTCCTATGTACAAGAATATAACTACTATAATACTGCTCCTATGTACAAGAATATAACTACTATAATACTGCTCCTATGTACAAGAATATAACTACTATAATACTGCTCCTATGTACAAGAATATAACTACTATAATACTGCTCCTATGTACAAGAATATAACTACTATAATACTTGCCTCCTATGTACAAGAATATAACTACTATAATACTGCCTCCTATGTACAAGAATATAACTACTATAATACTGCTCCTATGTACAAGAATATAACTACTATAATACTGCTCCTATGTACAAGAATATAACTACTATAATACTGCCTCCTATGTACAAGAATATAACTACTATAATACTGCTCCTATGTACAAGAATATAACTACTATAATACTGCCTCCTATGTACAAGAATATAACTACTATAATACTGCTCCTATGTACAAGAATATAACTACTATAATACTGCACCTGTGTACAAGAATATAACTACTATAATACTGCTCCTATGTACAAGAATATAACTACTATAATACTGCTCCTATGTACAAGAATATAACTGCTATAATACTGCATCCTATGTACAAGAATATAACTACTATAATACTGCCTCCTATGTACAAGAATATAACTACTATAATACTGCCTCCTATGTACAAGAATATAACTACTATAATACTGCTCCTATGTACAAGAATATAACTACTATAATACTGCCTCCTATGTACAATAATATAACTACTATAATATTGCTCCTATGTACAAGTATATAACTACTATAATACTGCTCCTATGTACAAGTGTATAACTACTATAATACTGCCTCCTATGTACAAGAATATAACTACTATAATACCGCTCCTATGTACAAGAATATAACTACTATAATACTGCTCCTATTTACAAGAATATAACTACTATAAAACTGCTCCCATGTACAAGAATATAACTACTATAATACTGCTCCTATGTACAAGAATATAACTACTATAATACTGCTCCTATGTACAAGAATATAACTACTATAATACTTGCCTCCTATGTACAAGAATATAACTACTATAATACTACCTCCTATGTACAAGAATATAACTACTATAATACTGCTCCTATGTACAAGAATATAACTACTATAATACTGCTCCTATGTACAAGAATATAACTACTATAATACTGCTCCTATGTACAAGAATATAACTACTATAATACTGCCTCCTATGTACAAGAATATAACTACTATAATACTGCTCCTATGTACAAGAATATAACTACTATAATACTGCACCTGTGTACAAGAATATAACTACTATAATACTGCTCCTATGTACAAGAATATAACTACTATAATACTGCTCCTATGTACAAGAATATAACTGCTATAATACTGCATCCTATGTACAAGAATATAACTACTATAATACTGCCTCCTATGTACAAGAATATAACTACTATAATACTGCCTCCTATGTACAAGAATATAACTACTATAATACTGCTCCTATGTACAAGAATATAACTACTATAATACTGCCTCCTATGTACAAGAATATAACTACTATAATACTGCTCCTATGTACAAGAATATAACTACTATAATACTGCTCCTCTGTACAAGAATATAACTACTATAATACTGCTCCTATGTACAAGAATATAACTACTATAATACTGCTCCTATGTACAAGAATATAACTACTATAATACTGCCTCCTATGTACAAGAATATAACTACTATAATACTGCTCCTATGTACAAGAATATAACTACTATAATACTGCTCCTATGTACAAGAATATAAATACTATAATACTGCTCCTATGTACAAGACTATAACTACTATAATACTGCCTCCTATGTACAAGAATATAACTACTATAATACTGCTCATATGTATAAGAATATAACTACTATAATACTGCCTCCTATGTACAAGAATATAGCTACTATAATACTGCTCCTGTGTACAAGGATATAACTACTATAATACTGCTCCTATGTACAATAATATAACTTCTATAATACTGCTCCAATGTACAAGAATATAACTACTATAATACTGCCTCCTATGTACAAGAATATAACTACTATAATACTACTCCTATGTACAAGAATATAGCTACTATAATACTGCTCCTATATACAAGAATATAACTACTATAATAATGCCTCCTATATACAAGAATATAACTACTATAATACTGCTCCTATGTACAAGAATATTACTACTATAATACTGCTCCTATGTACAAGAATATAACTACTATAATACTGCCTCCTATGTACAAGAATATAACTACTATAATACTGCTCCTATGTACAAGAATATAACTGCTATAATACTGCTCCTATGTACAAGAATATAACTACTATAATGCTGCTCCTATGTACAAGAATATAACTACTATAATGCTGCCTCCTTTATACAAAAATATAACTACTATAATACTGCTCCTATGTACAAGAATATAACTACTATTATACTGCTCATATGTACAAGAATATAACTGCTATAATACTGCTCCTATGTACAAGAATATAACTACTATAATGCTGCTCCTATGTACAAGAATATAACTACTATAATGCTGCCTCCTTTATACAAAAATATAACTACTATAATACTGCTTCCTATGTACAAGAATATAACTACTATAATACTGCTCCTATGTACAAGAATATAAGTATTAAGGCTGGTCACCTCACCTCCAGGACGGTCGCTTCAGGCTGGCTTTCTTCGTTCCGTCCCGTCACTTCCGGTTTGCGGCCTCGTCACTTCCGGGTAAGTCTCGGCTCACTAGGCTGCCTCAGCAGGGGGCAGCGTTCGTCCATCGCCCGGCCGGGCCCGGCCGGTCTTCCTCTTCCCTCCAGGTCTGTTTGTCCGCAGCAGGGTTCGGCGGGACCGGCGTCCGCGGCACTTCAGGTGGGGGCGGACCGTTCCACTGTGCTCCCCCTGCGCCTCAAGGTCCTCAGCGGTTTTGCAGAGCTGGGGAATGTTATCCAAAAAAAAAAAAAAAAAAAAAAAAAAAAAACGCTCTTCTGCTTTTGTGTCAATTTGTGTTCACGAGCAGGTTCTACAAATATAATATGGTTCTCTATCAACATGTAGACATGTTCCACAATGCTATCCCCATGCGATACTCCAACTGCCATGTCCATGACACCTGTTGTGCCGCCCTCCTGTGCACATATGCACCTCCGCATCGCATGCTACCCTCCTGTGCCCTCATCTGTGGCGCGGTGGTGTGATGTCGCCTCCCCTGCACGCCTGGTCGGCCCCACTTCCGCCACCCTTCTGGGCACATTACATGGCTTGGTGGCGTGGGCTGTCCTCCGTGCTCGGGTTCCTGGCATAGCTGCCGCGCCGCCCCTTTGTGCACAGGCATGTGGCTCTGCCGGCTTTTCCAGCCCGGCGCGTGTGTGGAGGAGGGCGGCAGAACTCTTAGACGGGCCTTCCCTTCTTGGTCGAAATGCTGTTTCCGGTTGTCATTTGCCATGTCGGGCTCAGGTTTTTTTTTCTCATTGTCATACCTGGGTGCTGATAAGTTTTTCCCCAATAGGAACAGGACCGCGGTATAAGCTTATCCAGACTTCCTGTTCAGCCAGGTAGCTGCTCATCAAGTTTCTGGGTATCTCGCATATGTTATTTTACTATTTCCACAGTGTCGTTTTGCTCTCACATGCCATAGGTAGTCTACCTGGACCGCCCAGGCTCGCTTTGTCTCTATCTTCCTGGATCGCCCAGGCTCGTGTCATTACAGTCTTCCTGGTTCGCTCAGGCTCATCTTCTCGCTGTCTTCATGGTTCACCCAGTCTCGCTCTGTCTCTGTCGTCCTGGATCGCCCAGGCCCGCTCTGTCTCTGTTGTCCTGGATCGCCCAGGCCCGCTCTGTCTCTGTCGTCCTGGATCGCCCAGGCCCGCTCTGTCTCTGTCATCCTGGATCGCCAGGCCCGCCCTGTCTCTGTGGTCCTGGATCGCCAGGCCCGCCCTGTCTCTGTCGTCCTGGATCACCCAGGCCCGCTCTGTCTCTGTCGTCCAGGATTGCCCAGGCTCATTTTGTCCCTGTTATCCTGGATCGCCAGGCTCGCTCTGTCCCTGTCGTCCTGGATCGCCCAGGCTCGCTCTGTCCCTGTCGTCCTGGATCACCCAAGCTCGCTCTGTCCCTGTCGTCCTGGATCGCCCAGGCTCGCTCTGTTCCTGTCGTCCTTGATCCACCCATTCACGTTCCTTATAGTCCCTCCTGAGCACGTCAGGTCCACCTAGTGACACCTCCAGGTAGTCTACCTGGACCGCCCAGGCTCGCTTTGTCTCTATCTTCCTGGATCGCCCAGGCTCGTGTCATTACAGTCTTCCTGGTTCGCTCAGGCTCATCTTCTCGCTGTCTTCATGGTTCACCCAGGCCCGCTCTGTCTCTGTCGTCCTGGATCGCCAAGGCCCGCTCTGTCTCTGTTGTCCTGGATCGCCCAGGCCCGCTCTGTCTCTGTCGTCCTGGATCGCCCAGGCCCGCTCTGTCTCTGTCATCCTGGATCGCCAGGCCCGCCCTGTCTCTGTCGTCCTGGATCGCCAGGCCCGCCCTGTCTCTGTCATCCTGGATCACCCAGGCCCGCTCTGTCTCTGTCGTCCTGGATCGCCCAGGCCCGCTCTGTCCCTGTCGTCCTGGATCGCCCAGGCTCGTTCTTTCCCTGTCGTCCTGGATTGCCCAGGCTCATTCTGTCCCTGTTATCCTGGATCGCCCAGGCTCGCTCTGTCCCTGTCGTCCTGAATCGCCCAGGCTCGCTCTGTCCCTGTCGTCCTGGATCACCCAAGCTCGCTCTGTCCCTGTCGTCCTGGATCGCCCAGGCTCGCTCTGTTCCTGTCGTCCTTGATCCACCCATTCACGTTCCTTATAGTCCCTCCTGAGCACGTCAGGTCCACCTAGTGACACCTCTTCAGTTGACTCCTGCTGCCAGGGTCAATTTCCTTCCTGCTTTGCCCAGGCATCCGTTCCGGTCTGCCTCCACCTGGATCACCAGGTCCTTTTTCTCGCCTTCCTTTTCCCTGCATCGCGTGGGTCACCTTTCGGTCACGGCACGCTCCCATTCCAGAATTTTCACCCGACTCACCCAGGTCCTTCCAGCAGGCACCAGAGGCGTTCAGTTCCTCTTCTCGCCTGTTCACCCGCCCCGCCCTTGGCACCTCTCGGCCTTTTCCCAGCACTCCGTATCATCGGCCTTGGCTCCTCTCTCTTGTTCATTGTCCTCTCCCATCTTTGCTCCCCGCCTTGGTCCTCCTTTTCTCTTCTTCCTTCTCTCGTCGGCTCTCCTAAAGCGGTGTTTATTCGTGCCTATCTTGCTTATGTCCACAGGTAATTTTTCCCCGTACTCTCTCCAGTACCCTCCTGTAGCAAGTTCCAGTTCTGCGCGATTCGGGTAGGATCACGTTTCCTTCATTTCGCCTCTCTCCTCATTTCATGCCGGCCTTTTGTTTTATTTAAAAAAAAATATTATTTTTTTCTCTTCTGTTGTTTTTGACTTTTCTTTAGCAGGTTCAAGATGTCCCAACCGTCTGAAATTGAGGACTACTTCTCGGGCCTCGGCTCATCAGTTTCAGGGCACGCTGGTAGCCCATCACTCAGGCGTTGGACTGTCCCTAAACTCATCGCCGAGTTGAATAAGAAGGGTATTCCCCATCCAGCTTCGGCCCGAAAGGCGGAGCTCTATCGCCTTCTGAGGACAGAGCAAGGGAGCGGCAATTCGCAGTCCTCCCTCTCGTCCATCCAGCTGTCGCTAAATCAGCTGCAAGCCACCATCAGCGGCCTCGTCGGTTCTTTGGCGGACGTCCAATCCAGAGTCGCAGAGCTGGAGTCACGTGGCCCAGAGGATACCCCGTCCGCAATCATGGTGATCGTTCCCTCGACCTCCCAGGAGCCAGTGTTGGGTACGCTCAGCGCTGGTCCTGTTGTGGCCCCAGCCCACTTTGTCCCCGAAGCTATCAAGAAGGACATTTTAGCTGGGAAGGACGTCAATTTGGCGTCCATCCTGATAGCTTCCCAAGATGTGGCCGAAAATAGAGTCATTAATTGTGGGGAGGTTGCAGTACTACTCAGAGCCAAAGATGCCCACCTGAATAGAAAGCTTTCTATTCCGGAGTTTGTGCTGGCATTTAGCCTTTATCGCGATGTGGTCTGCTCAGCCCACCCGCTCAGGCGGGAGGAACTGGATACGTATCTGTACCGTCTGACGGACCTGGGATACAAATATGGCGGATCCAACTTTTACGATTATCATCGTTCATTTTCCGCCAAGGCTGCGGCAGCCTTAGTCCAGTTTCAGTTTGTTACCAACTGGGCTATCTTAGACAAGGAGCTCTTTTTCCGACACTTCGCCGGGCTGAGAGCTCCCACCTGCACGACATGCCAGTCCATCTCGCACACGGCCGACTGGTGCCCATTGCTGGCTACTCCGGGTCTTGACCGGGCCCTCCCGGGTCCTTCTGGCCTAAGAAGCCAGCCGTCCATGGACAAGTTGGGCAGGCCCATCGTGTTTTTTGGGCAGAGCCAGGTGTGTAGCAATTTTAATGCGGGAGGGTGCGGTTTCGGTAGCTGCAGAGCCCTACACGTTTGCTCCCTGTGCTTTAGGGCTCACCCCCGTTCTTCCTGTCCTAAAAAATCCTCAAAGCCGTGACTAGCTGACATCAACATTGAATTGTTGGCTGTCCTCTTACAGGAACACCCCGATCAGCATTTGGTCCAGTTTCTCCTTTCAGGATTCAGGAGGGGTTTTCACACTGGGTTGATTGCCCTCCCTCTTGAGTCCTGGGAGGGGAAAAATCTGCAGTCGGCCATGCACGATCCGGGAGCAGTCGACAGTCTGTTGTTGGCGGAGGTCCAAAAAGGGTTCCTGCTGGGCCCATTCGACTCAATCCCATTTGATACCTGGAGGATTAGCCCGATTGGGTTAGTCTCTAAGCAATCTTCAAATAAAAAAAGGTTAATTTACGACCTGTCTGCGCTCCACATGTCCTCCACACCCAGCTTGAATTCCCTGATTCCGTGTCACCACCAGACATCTGAGAAGCTCTGACAGATGCCTTTCAGAACCTCCTCCTTGAGGTTCCTTTGTTTTGCTTTCATTTTCTCATCTCATTAGCCTCTCTCAGCTGTCATGTAGTTGCACTATATTGCATCCCTTTAAATCCCTCCCCATAGTGCATCAGTTTGCGGTTTATATTACTTCCTGGAGTGAGTGCATGCTGATCCTACTTCTGAGTCTTCTACTAGATAAGTTTTGTTTATTTGTAACGGATCTCCTAGCACCCCGACTGGGTACCTCCGTCGATAGATGCTCCTAGTGCTTTCCGAGGACTCCAAGCACTCCACTTGACACCGTACGCCCTGCAGACCCCACGAACCGCCGCAGCTTGGTTGGGGTCTCACCGTCCTCCACCCACGCTGGACCTACGACAAGGCTCCAGGCTCCAGTGGGTGAACCTCTCCTACAGCCAGAGAGCAGGAACAGCTCTTACAAGAGCTAGTAGTTATGCCAGGGGAGTATAGCAAATCGTCAGCGTATAGCAATCCCCCAGTTTGATCAGTTATCCAAACACCAGTCTCAACATGATGAAGGATAAAACAGGAACCCTTTATTGAGGGCTACCCGCCCGTATTTATGCAAGTCCCCATCTGGTGGACACGCCCCAGGGGACCAGAATGGAGACTGCGACACACCGAACAGATACAACACATCCCCACAATGTATCATGGTTTCCTCCTCTCTGCCCCAGAGACAACCGAGGGATAATCCAATTATCTCTCAGGACAAAGGGGAGATCGCCAATACACATGTGGGGACAACAGGACAGAAATCACCATTTAAACAGACAATGTCACACCCTCCCAGCAAACACAGACATTTAACATATTCCCAGATAGCTCATGTCTG
This sequence comes from Bufo gargarizans, assembly GCF_014858855.1. Classification (NCBI taxonomy): domain Eukaryota; kingdom Metazoa; phylum Chordata; class Amphibia; order Anura; family Bufonidae; genus Bufo; species Bufo gargarizans. Next base: position 9,512,651 of record NC_058085.1, read on the forward strand.
AGTGCATATCATTAGGTGAATGGCACTCAGACCACACGAATACAATTAAACTAGCCATCTGGGTACCCTCACATAACAAAATACCATTCCAAAGACAGATTTAAGCTGTGCGGCCGGCCTGTCTTCTTTAAAGTTAGTATGGGCCATAATCCTGAGGCAGGAGGCTGGCAACCAGCCCCCTCCAAAACACCGTGGCGAGGTTGGTTTCGTCACACATCTCCCCCTTCCAGGGAAGACTAACCAGATACCTGACCCCACGGTCAGTAGCTGAGTTAGTCTGGCAGTCCAACCACAACCCCATACTGGACCTGTTGAATTTTGGGGCCTGGCTCTGTTCTGTATGTCCCCAGCTGTTGAGTGGGCATCTGCGACTCCTTGGTGGGCAGAGGCCGACTGCGCTCTGCCCAGATGCCAGCTCTTCCGCGGGGGTAGCCTGTGGAAAGTCCGGCTCTGAAGAAGAGGGTAGGGGAGGGCAGAGGCCGACTGCGCTCTGCCCAGATGCCAGCTCTTCCGCTGGGGTAGCCGGTGGGGAGTCCGGCTCTGGAGAAGAGGATAGGGGAGGGCAGAGGCCGACTGCACTCTGCCCAGATGCCAGCACTTCCGCTGGGGTAGCCTGTGGGATGTCCGGCTCTGGAGAAGAGGATAGAGGAGGGCAGAGGCCGGCTGCGCTCTGCCCTGATGCCAGCTCTTCCGCTGGGAAGAAATGAGTGGGTAGCGCAGGCTCATCCCCTGCCCCCAGAACTCTGTTGGGAAGTAGCTGGGAAGGGGAGGGCTCGCTTACCTCCTCCTCCTGGTATCCCTGCGGAGATGGATGGGGATCTGGACCGACTGTCCAGCATCCCTGTAGGACTGGCACCGAGCCCCCAGTCTCATCTGCGCCCATGCAGAGGGGCTTGTGTTCAACTTTTCCCGGTATCTCTGGCTGCTGGTGGAAGGTGAGGCCGGTTGCCTCTCCTCCCCAGGACTCTGGTTGCTGTAAGGCAGAGGGACCCCGCATCTCCTCCCCCTGGAACTCAGGTTGCCGCTGGGGAGAGAGACCGGTTGTCTCCTCTCCCTGTGATATGCACTGCCGCTGGAGATCTGGGTAGGTGGCCCAGCATCCCTGTAGGGCCAGTAGAGAGACCTCGGTCCCATCTCCACCTGCCATCTGTTGGTCCTCCCAGGACCAGTCTGTGAGGTCCCTCAACATTTGCGAGTCAGGATCACCTGCGTCCACACCTGCCAACTCCGGCTGCTGCTGAGGGTCTGGGCCAGCATCCCAGCATCCCGGTGGAGAGCCCTCGGTCCTGTCTCCACCTGCCTGTTGTGGTTCCTCACAGGACCAGTCTATGAGGACCCCTACCTCTGTAGCTGGTACTGAAGCAGGGGATACTTCAGTCGGGTCTTCCCAGCTGTAGGGTTGTAGGTCTGGGGCTGCCACCCAGCTCTCTGGCAGTGTATATTGGGACCGAATTGAGCTGAAGAGGTATTGGTAATCCTGCTCCAGCTCCCACTCCTTTGTCACTAGAGATGCCAGGTCTTGTCTCACCTCTCTCGCTGTAGCCCAATCATGCATAGCCTCCCTGTAGTCATAGATATCCCAGAACCGGGACCCTCCAGCATCTCCGAACTCCGGTTCTGCAAAGGCCTCAAACAACAGGCCAGGGCCATCATAATCCTCACCCTCGGGTCTGTCGTGCTCAGCCATCCAGGGAGAGTGCCGAATCACATACCACCAGAGTGCCTGGTAGGCGTCATCTAGCCAAAGCTCCTTCCATACCAGGCTCTCCAGTTCTGTCACCCACTCATTCAGGGGCTCCTCTCCCAGAAGGGGCATTCGCAGGGCCACTCGCATCCGCAACTGCTGCTCCTCACTGGGGAGACACTCGCCCCGCCGACGCTGTACATCTTCCAGGGCCTCGTGCCAGACGCCTTTCAGGACTGCATCTCTCCAGTCCGGGTCATCATCCTCCTCGTAGTGGAATGCTGTTCGAAGACTAGCCGATTCCATCCTGCTGTAGCCAGGGGCGCTGTACGGATACTAGCGTTGCCCTCAATATACTCCACGAACGGTGTCTCCGAGCTGCTTCTCCTCACACTAGGACGCCATCCCACTGCTTGCCACCAATGTAACGGATCTCCTAGCACCCCGACTGGGTACCCCTGTCGATAGATGCTCCTAGTGCTTTCCGAGGACTCCAAGCACTCCACTTGACACCGTACGCCCTGCAGACCCCACGAACCGCCGCAGCTTGGTTGGGGTCTCACCGTCCTCCACCCACGCTGGACCTACGACAAGGCTCCAGGCTCCAGTGGGTGAACCTCTCCTACAGCCAGAGAGCAGGAACAGCTCTTACAAGAGCTAGTAGTTATGCCAGGGGAGTATATCAAATCGTCAGCGTATAGCAATCCCCCAGTTTGATCAGTTATCCAAACACCAGTCTCAACATGATGAAGGATAAAACAGGAACACTTTATTGAGGGCTACCCGCCCGTATTTATGCAAGTCCCCATCTGGTGGACACGCCCCAGGGGACCAGAATGGAGACTGCGACACACCGAACAGATACAACACATCCCCACAATGTATCATGGTTTCCTCCTCTCTGCCCCAGAGACAACCGAGGGATAATCCAATTATCTCTCAGGACAAAGGGGAGATCGCCAATACACATGTGGGGACAACAGGACAGAAATCACCATTTAAACACACAATGTCACACCCTCCCAGCAAACACAGACATTTAACATATTCCCAGATAGCTCATGTCTGAGTGCATATCATTAGGTGAATGGCACTCAGACCACACGAATACAATTAAACTAGCCATCTGGGTACCCTCACATAACAAAATACCATTCCAAAGACAGATTTAAGCTGTGCTGCCGGCCTGTCTTCTTTAAAGTTAGTATGGGCCATAATCCTGAGGCAGAAGGCTGGCAACCAGCCCCCTCCAAAACACCGTGGCGAGGTTGGTTTCGTCACATTATTCATTTGTGTTTTTCTGATTGCTGGATCCCAGGTGACCCTGACTCCCTCTGTATCTAGTGTAGGGAGTCGGTGGTCGTGTCCCCTCACTATTATAGGGTGTTCAGGTGTTATACAGTCGAGGTACGAGGATATGCGATCATCTACCATTGGGATTTTCGCATAGGCTGAGCAGTAAGGGAGAGAACCAGGTCTGATGCAGGGCTCTCCCTTTTTGTTCCTTCGTTTTGGATCCAGTCAGTCGTATATTCATTTTGTGTTTGCTTGTTTCCTGTACACCTTCCGTCACATTACCGCCCAAAACCGTCTCAAGCATGAATCCGGTTTCAACCTTGATTGACCGCATGCAGGGTCTTTCACTGGAGGTAGCAGATCTCCGGAAAACTGTCTCTCAGTTTGAGGTGACCGTTTCTGCTTGCGTTCATGGAGTTTGTTCTGAGCCTAAGATCTCGCTCCCGGATACGTTCTCTGGGGGTAGTGAGAATTTTGTTCGTTTTAGAGAAGCTTGCAAACTCCATTTTCGTCTACTTCTCCATTCCTCTGGTGATGAGGAACTGAGGGTGGGGATCATAATATCGCTGCTCAGGGATAACGCTCAGTCCTGGGCCTTTTCGCTGCCGGTGGGGGCACGGCCTCTCCGTTCAGTGGATGAATTCTTTTTAGCCCTGGGTCAGATATATTATGATCCGGATCGTATTGCTCTGGCTGAGTCTAGACTACGTCTTTTATGCCAGGGTAAACAGTCCGCAGAGATATACTGTTCAGAATTTCGGAGATGGGCAGTTGATACTGGTTGGAATGATGCTGCACTCCGAAGTAAATTTTGCCATGGTCTTTCAGAGGGATTGAAAGATGCATTTGCCTTTCATGAGAGATCTACCTCCTTGGACTCGGCTATGTCTCGGGCCATTCGTATTGACAGGTGTCTTAGAGAGAGAGGAGAGATCACTCCTTCCTGTCATACTCAGTCCAAGGACAGTGTGGCGGTCTCATTCAGTGCACAGGGGTCTCAGTCGCTCTCAATCCCTTCTGAGCAGAAGCCCATGCAGCTGGGTTTGCTTGCCTCTGACAATAGAAGATTCAGCCCGCATGGGAAGGTTTGTTTCTGTTGTGGAGGTATAAATCATTTGGCAAATGTTTGTCCCTCTAGGAGATTCAGGCAGTTTTTTGGGAGTAATAAAGAAACAAAAAGAAAAAAAATCCTTTAAAAATTTCCCATCTGTTACCATTGGCAGGGTTGAGGCGGGAATTGAAGGTTTTCCGTTTGCTTGTAGTTCCCGTTTTGTCCTGCCTGCCAGGGTGGTGCTAGAGAGCAAGAACATTTTTTGTGAGCTTTTTGTAGATAGTGGAGCAGCTGTCAATCTCATTGATAATCAATTTGCTATAACTCATGGTTTCCAGGTATGCACTTTGGGAAAGGATATTCCTGTTTTTGCTTTTGATTCCGCTCCACTTTCTCAGAAATCATTAAAGGGCATAGTTCACAATATCCGTTTGATTGTGAGTGATGCTCATGTTGAGGATGTGTCATGTTTCGTCCTTAGCGGGTTGCCTACTCCTCTAGTGTTGGGGCTACCCTGGCTCACTAAACATAACCCAACCATTGATTGGCAAGCGAGGCAAATAAATGGTTGGAGTGACTTTTGCAGAGAGAATTGCCTCACTATATCTGTTTCTGAGGTTTCTACTAAGACTGTACCATCTTTTCTCTCTGAATTTTCGGATGTCTTCTCTGAGAGTGGTGTTCAGGACTTGCCCCCGCACAGGGAGTACGATTTCCCTATTAATCTCACCCCAGGCGCCAAGCTGCCTAAATCTCGTTTATACAATCTCTCCCAACCTGAAAGGGTCGTTATGCGTGCTTATATCTCTGAGAGTCTGAGAAAGGGACACATGCGACACTCGAAGTCACCTGTTGCCGCTGGTTTTTTCTTTGTTAAGAAAAAAGATGGTTCTTTAAGACCATGTCTGGATTTCAGGGAGCTGAACAGTATCACAATTCGTGACCCTTATCCGCTTCCTCTGATCCCGGACCTGTTTAACCAGATTGTTGGGGCTAAAGTTTTTTCCAAGTTAGATCTAAGAGGGGCATACAACCTGGTCAGGGTCAGAGAAGGAGACTAATGGAAGACGGCCTTCAATACCCCTGAGGGCCATTTTGAGAATTTGGTTATGCCTTTTGGTTTGATGAATGCTCCAGCCGTTTTTCAGCATTTTGTGAACAGCATTTTTTATCATTTGATGGGAAAATTTGTATTAGTGTATCTGGATGACATTTTGATTTTTTCTCCTGATTTCAAAACTCATAAGGAACACTTACGTCAGGTCTTGCTCATCCTGCGGGAGAATAAATTGTACGCTAAACTGGAGAAATGTGTGTTTGCGGTTCCAGAAATTCAATTTCTGGGGTTTCTTCTCTCCGCTTCTGGTTTTCGCATGGACCCCGAGAAAGTCCGCGCTGTGCTTGAGTGGGAGCTTCCTGAGAATCAGAAGGCGCTGATGCGTTTTTTGGGCTTTGCCAATTATTACAGGAAGTTTATTTTCAATTATTCCTCTGTTGTTAAACCACTCACTGATATGACTAGAAAGGGGGTAGATTTTTCCTCCTGGTCGGTAGAGGCGCGTAAGGCCTTTTCTAATATCAAGGAGAGTTTTGCTTCCGCTCCCATCTTGGTACAACCTGATATTTCTCTACCCTTCATAGTTGAGGTTGATGCTTCTGAGGTGGGTGTGGGTGCGGTCTTGTCTCAGGGTCCCTCTCCTGCCAAATGGCGACCGTGTGCATTTTTCTCTAAGAAACTCTCCTCCGCAGAGAGAAATTACGATGTGGGAGATAGGGAGTTGTTGGCCATCAAGTTGGCTTTTGAGGAATGGCGCCATTGGCTAGAGGGAGCCAGACACCCTATTACCGTGTTTACTGACCATAAAAATCTGGCCTACTTGGAGTCAGCCAAGCGTCTGAACCCGAGACAGGCCAGTTGGTCTTTGTTCTTTTCAAGGTTTAATTTTGTTGTCACGTTCCGCCCTGGGGTTAAGAATGTGAAGGCGGATGCCCTGTCACGTTATTTTCCGGGAGGTGGGAATTTTGAAGACCCGGGTCCCATTTTGGCTGAAGGTGTGGTGGTCTCTGCTCTTTATCCTGAATTGGAGGCAGAGGTTCAGGTAGCCCAGTCAGAGGCTCCTGATCTTTGTCCTCCTGGGAGGTTGTTTGTGCCTCTCGCTTTAAGACACAAGATTTTTAAGGAACACCACGATACTGTCCTTGCTGGGCACCCGGTGTCACGGACGGTGTACAGGAAACAAGACAAAGCAACATGCATATATGACTCACTGGATCCAAAGCTAAGGAACCAAAAGGTAGACCCCTGCACAAGACCTGAGACTTTCCCTGGCTGCTCAGCCTATGCAAGGATCCCAGAGGTGGAAGGTTGCATACCCACGTACCTCGACTATATAACCCCTGAACACCCTACAATAGTGAGGGGGCACGACCACCGGCTCCCTACACCAGACACGGAGGGAGTCAGGGTCACCTGGCATCCAGCAAGCAGAAAATAACAGATAAATGTTCAGCACTTAACTTTGTAGCAGACTGCAAAACAAGATCAGCATGCACACACACTCCAGGAAGTAGTATAAGCCGCCCAGTAATGCATTCTGGGGAGGAATTTAAAGGGAAGCAATCAGTCCAACTACATTACAGCTGAGAGAGGCTAACGAGATGATGAACTGAACATCACAACAAAGAAAAGTCAAGGAGGAGGTTCTGAAAGGCTTCTGTCAGAGCTTCTCAGCTGTCTGGTTGTGACACCCGGGGGCAAGAGCCACAGTGGATCTCATCGCTCGGAGTTTCTGGTGGCTGGCGCTTTGTAAGTCGGTTGAGGGTTTTGTGGCAGCCTGCGAGACCTGTGCTCGTGCCAAAGTCCCTCATTCACGGCCATCAGGTCCTCTCCTTCTCTTACCCATTCCTTCCCGTCCTTGGACACATCTGTCCATGGACTTCATAACGGACCTGCCTCGTTCTTCAGGGAAGACTGTGATTCTGGTGGTGGTGGACCGTTTTAGCAAAATGGTGCATTTCATCCCTTTTCCTGGCTTGCCCAATGCTAAGACGCTGGCGCAGGCATTTATTGATCACATTGTCAAATTGCATGGTATTCCTTCAGACATAGTCTCTGATAGGGGCACGCAGTTTGTTTCCAGATTCTGGAAGGCTTTCTGTTCTCGCTTGGGGGTTCGGTTGTCATTCTCTTCTGCTTTCCACCCGCAGTCGAATGGCCAGACAGAGCGCGTCAATCAGAATCTGGAGACATATCTGCGCTGTTTTGTGGCGGAGAATCAGGAGGATTGGTGTTCTTTTTTGTCCCTTGCAGAGTTTGCTTTAAATAACCGTCGTCAGGAGTCCTCTGATAAGTCACCATTTTTTGGTGCATATGGGTTTCATCCGCAGTTTGGGACATTCTCTGGAGAGGGGTCTTCTGGTTTACCTGATGAGGACAGATTCTCCTCGTCTTTGTCATCTATTTGGCAAAAGATTCAGGATAATTTAAAGAGCATGACTGAGAGATATAAGCGTGTGGCAGATAAGAGACGTGTGCCTGGTCCGGACCTGAATGTTGGTGATCTGGTGTGGTTGTCTACTAAGAATATAAAATTGAAGGTTCCCTCCTGGAAGTTGGGTCCTAAGTTTATTGGGCCTTACAAAATATTGTCTGTCATCAATCCTGTTGCCTACCGTCTTGATCTTCCTCAGACTTGGAAGATCCATAATGTTTTTCATAAGTCCTTATTAAAACCTTATGTCCAACCCATTGTACCCTCGCCTTTGCCTCCTCCTCCGATTATGGTTGATGGTAATCTTGAATTTCAGGTCTCTAGGATTGTGGATTCTCGTGTTGTCCGCGGTTCCTCGTTTATTGGGAGGGTTATGGCCCTGAGGAGAGGATGTGGGTCCCAGTGACGGACATTAAGGCCACTCGTCTCATCAGGGCTTTCCATAGGTCCCATCCTGAGAAGGTGGGCTCTGAGTGTCCGGAGTCCACTCGTAGAAGGAGGGGTACTGTCACCACCAGACATCTGAGAAGCTCTGACAGATGCCTTTCAGAACCTCCTCCTTGAGGTTCCTTTGTTTTGCTTTCATTTTCTCATCTCGTTAGCCTCTCTCAGCTGTCATGTAGTTGCACTGATTGCATCCCTTTAAATCCCTCCCCATAGTGCATCAGTTTGCGGTTTATATTACTTCCTGGAGTGAGTGCATGCTGATCCTACTTCTGAGTCTTCTACAAGATACGTTTTGTTCATTCATTTGTGTTTTTCTGATTGCTGGATCCCAGGTGACCCTGACTCCCTCCGTATCTAGTGTAGGGAGTCGGTGGTCGTGTCCCCTCACTATTATAGGGTGTTCAGGTGTTATACAGTCGAGGTACGAGGATATGCGATCATCTACCATTGGGATTTTCGCATAGGCTGAGCAGTAAGGGAGAGAGCCAGGTCTGATGCAGGGCTCTCCCTTTTTGTTCCTTCGTTTTGGATCCAGTCAGTCGTATATTCATTTTGTGTTTGCTTGTTTCCTGTACACCTTCCGTGACATTCCGTCAGAAGAGTTCACCATGTCCTATTCCACCATAGGGGAAGCGATCCAATTTTGCAGTTAGGAAGAGGGGCCCTACTTGCCAAAGCAGATATAGCGGACGCCTTTAAGCTGCTTCCCATTGCACCTCATCTCTGGGGATTCTATGGCATCAAGTGGGATCATAAGTATTACTTTGCCAATAGACTCACCTTTGGCTCCAAGAGCAGTCCTTGGTTATTTGACCAGTTCGCGGGCGCCCTGCACTGGATCTTGGGTCACAACGGGGGTCTGGATATGGTCATTCACTACCTCGACGACTACTTAATCGTCCAAGACCCCCGGGGTGAAGCCTCCGGGCTGGACGTCCTCCTCCAGCTGTTTTCCAGTCTCCAGGTTCCAGTCGCTACTTCCAAGACAGAGGGCCCTAGCACAAGGGTCACCTTCCTGGGCATCGTGTTAGATTCCGTCTCCATGGAAGCAAGTCTGCCGGAGGCGAAATTATCTAGGATCAGGTCTGCAGTCTCCACCGCGGCTTCCTCCTGGATTCTTACCAAACTGGAGTTGCAGTCTCTCCTGGGTTCCCTTAATTTTGCCTCCCGGATCATGCCCCAGGGGAGATCCTTTGTGTCTAGGCTCCTCTCTCTTCTCCCCTCGGCACAGGACCAGGATTCCGTCGTCCATCTTGACAACCAAGCGGTTGCATATCTCCTCATGTGGCACTCCTTCCTGACTTCCTGGAATGGCATTTCCCTTTTCGTGCCCTCCTTGGATGCCTTTTCCCCGAGGATCCAGTCCGACGCCGCCGCCTCTCGCGGGTTTGCGGCCATTTTTCACCCCCAGTGGCAATTGGCCAGCGGAATTCTCCCTCGATGGCGAGTCCCTCAAATCTTCCCCTCTCCTGGAACTATACCCGCTGGTGGCGGCCGCCCAGGTCTGGGGCCCCCTTTGGGCCAACAAACCCGTGGCTTTCATTACGGATAGCCTAATCCTGGTAGAGGTTCTCTCCAAAGGCAGGGCCAAATCACCAAGGATCATGTCCCTCCTCCGCAGGTTGGTTTGGCTTTCCCTACGGCACAACTTTCATATATTCCCTTCCCACATCGCGGGGGCTGAGAATGTGGCGGCGGACGCCTTGTCCCGTTTTAACTACACCATCTTCCAGGCAATGCCAGACACAGATCCGGTGGGCACGCCCGTTCCCCCCCTCAACCTCCTGACCATGGACTAGGACAGCTGGTGGCATCCGCAAAGAAGTTGGTCCAAGGATCCATAGCTAAGAGCACCGCCAGGAACTATCTCACGGGCTACGAGGCGTTCCAGCGCTTCAGGCTCAGCCACCCACAGAAAGGCCAGGACAATGTGACCTTTGTCATGGCATTCATCGCCCACTGCCATCTCCACCTGAACCTCACTCACAACTCCATCAAGGGGTATCTAGCGGGGATCCAGCACTACAGACTGCTTGCCGATCCCTCCTGCCAATCAATCTTGGCCAACCAGGTGGTGAAGGCAACCCTTAGGGGCATACAAAAAAACAGTCCAAGCCCAGTGGCGTGGAGACAGACAGTTTCTGGGGAGTTATTTCGAAGTCTGTCACTAGCCCTAGACGTTTCCCCTTTGGGCACCCAGCAAGCCTCGTCATCAAGGCTGCAATATATCTTGGGTTTTATGGTTTCCTAAGACCAGGGGAATTTACTTCCAGCGCCTTGACACGCTCCACCCTCCTTAAACGCCATCTCGTTCGTCAAGGTGACCAGTTTTCCTTATTTCTCCCTTCTTCCAAGACTAGTCAATCAAGTCCTCCCGTTGAGATTAGGTTCTTTCCCACATCAAACTCCTGGTGCCCCGTCAAGGTACTGGGGGCCCTTGCCGAGTTTCTCCTTCCTCTCGCACCGGAGGATCCGCTACTTCCCCTCCAGGGCAGGCCTCTCACCGCGTTCCAGTTTGTGTCCCACGTTCGCACATTAGCGGCAGGGCTAGGGCATAACCCAGATACGATTTCAGGGCATTCTTTCCGCATAGGAGCCGCCTCCGCGGCCTCTAAACACCGGGTTCCCGCGCACGTCATCCGCAAGATGGGGCGCTGGCTATCTTCATGCTTTGCCAGGTTTATACCCAATCCGCAGGTTGAGATTGCCAGGGCGTTTGGTTCATTAGCTTTGTAAGTTGTCCCGTTCGTTCAATAAACATTTTTCACTCCTAACGCGTTGGTAATCTTCTTGCCCACATTTTCAGGCCTACCCCGCTCTGGCTCCGGGCACAGTTCAGCCATACAGATCTCGGAGGGTGGTAGGCTCCCCCCCAACTCCAAGCTGACGTACAATTCAGCCCCTACCACAAGTATTAAGGCTGGTCACAGCCTGCATTTGTGGGCGGGGCTGCCGGCTACATATTCCCACGCGACCTCACCTCCAGGACGGTCGCTTCAGGCCCCACCCTCCCGACCCTTCTTTCTTTCATTCCACTCTTTTAGGTGGCCCACATATTCAGGCCTACCCCGCTCTGGCTCCGGGCACAGTTCAGCCATACAGATCTCGGAGGGTGGTAGGCTCCCCCCCCCAACTCCGAGCTGACGTACACCTCAGCCCCTACCACAACTACTATAATACTGCTCCTATGTACAAGAATATAACTACTATAATACTGCCTCCTATGTACAAGAATATAACTACTATAATACTGCTCCTATGTACAACAATATAACCACTATAATACTGCTCCTATGTATAAGAATGTAACTACTATAATACTGCCCCTATGTACAAGAATATAACTGATATAATACTAGTCATATGTACAAGAATATAACTACTATAACACCGCTCCTATGTACAAGTATATAACTACTATAATACTGCCTCCTATGTACAAGAATATAACTACCATAATACTGCTCCTATGTACAAGAATATAACTACTATAATACTGCCTCCTATGTACAAGTATATAACTACTATAATACTGCCTCCTATGTACAAGAATATAACTGCTATAATACTGTCTAATGTGTCCAAAAATATATATTTTACAGAATGAGATTGTTCTCTGTGTACAATGTTTCCCCCATAAACTGAAATGTTGAGCACGTAGTTGGATTTTTATTTTTTATCAATGTTATCTTCAATAATTTTTTTCTACTGTGACTTGATGACGTGAGATAACGACAGTTTTCTACATCTTTTGTATATGATAGTAACTTGCAGATGGTGGACCGAGTAGTGTCCCAGGTTTTGGGCCGTGGGGTAGTTCAGGTCTTCTATCTGAGGTGTGTGATATGATGTGCCTACTTCTAGATGACCACTTTGCATGTTCAGCGAAGTCTTTCATCTCACATTCCTGGAGGATGAGGGTACTTTCTGGCTTTGACAAGAAGCATTTCTTTAACTTACATAAAAAAAGGCTGATTTCTCGTTAAAGGAATATTTCCAAGAAGTGATTAATTTCATGGCTCACATTGCAGGATTTCACATCCAATCAGCTTCTGATGTCTGGATATCGAAGTTAAAAGAAGAAATACACTGAACTTTCTTTGGATTAGTAATGAATAAAAAAAATATAAAAATTGCAAATTTTTGGCCCAGTTGAGTTTTACCATGTTTTTGACTTGAAGAGTTCAAAGTGGGGCATCTTTGAGACCATGGCCATTAACTCAAGATTAAGGTCCAAGACTTCAGGAGCCTGCACTACTTCTAAGCTTTTATAGAAGAACCTTTATACTTGACTAGACACAACCCTTGGCCATGCATTCAAGTCTATAGCAATTATAATCAAATCCGTGAAAAACTTTACTTCTGATTTTTAAAGTCACCAGAAGAAAAAAGCACATGGAACTTTCTTTGAGTGATTAATGGATCCTGATAATCATTCGCAAATTTTTGGCTGAATTGAATTTCCAAGCATAGTTGACTCGAAGAGTGAGATGTCTAAGAGATTCTTACCTTTAACTCAAGATTAATGTCCAGAGCTTGGGGAACTTACAATGTATGATACTACCTCTAAACTTTGCAGAAGAACCTTTTTTTCTCATCTAGACAGAACCTATGGCTAAACATCCAAATCTATACTCATGAGGATTAAAACCTTGAAGAGCAACTGTTAGCACTTGCAGTATGGCAGGACAATTATTATTAGGCAACCTTACTTGTTTACTTTGATGAAGAAGACCTCTTAGAAAAGACTATTGCAATCCTGGTATCTTGATCTTAAAGGAGACTCTGTATGGAAGTACCACCAGATACAAACACTCTGCAGTCTCACCAGCCAAATTCTTTTGCCTATTTTCAGATTCATGAGCCAAGTCTCTATCCTGGTCTTAGTTGCACTTTTTGGACTTTGTACAATTATTGTCTTGTCTAAGCAAAGCAACTATCATTGTCCAAGGTTTTGTTCAGTATATAGTCTTGATGCCCCACTCTCTGCCTCTCAGGAATACATCTTATATTAATGGAAAAGCAGGTGGATTTCTGAATAATGGTGTGTTGAAGACACTGGCCCATCAGGTGCAACCTTACATGGCTACTTTGAAGGAAGAGGGCTTGGAGAAAAACAAACATTATGCATGCTCAAGAGATTTGATTGGAAAGGCCCTTAGAGTGAGAGTTTGCTAATGGTCAGACCACCAAATGGTACCTTGTGTCCTTGGTTAGTTGCACTCAGCAGCATGAGGTTAGGTGAAACCTTTACATACCTCGGGTTTATAACTAATGAGGCTACCATTTTGACTGTGCTTTGAATTTTTTGTAGCTAGTCTTCTTCAGTAGGTGATGTCTACTGGATTTACTAGAAATCCCCAATGTATAGCGTTTGTAGTGTCCTAGACAGGAAGCACAATGATTTAGACAACTTTGTTCCCATGCTCTTACCCCAGCCATAGATCCATAACACATTATGTAAAGAAATAGCAATGGCTTTGTTGGTTGCACATTTGGCCAGCATATACAAACATGTACAGTACACGGTATTTGTAGAACTGTTTGGCGGCAGTATTTATTATGGTGTCGCCATGCAACTGCAGAAAATATTTTCTGAGAAGTAGTTGGTGTCGCAAGTGACTGAACGAGGTTGATGTCAACTTCTGCGGATTATGTGTTGTGTCTGGATGAAGCCAGATCAGTGATGTTGTACTTGAGCTCAACTACTGTATATATTGGGGTAAACATAAACCACATGTGTGACACCCGGCCTGTTAATTCCACAGTGTTAGTTATTTCTGAAGCAAAGCGCAGGGATTTAAGTGGAACCGTAGGGGTGAAGTCGGAGGGAGGACTGGAGCAACTACAAACAATTTTTTGTAAATGTGATTTGGAAGAAAAAAAAACAAAAGTTGTGTGCAGGGCCAAGAATGAAAAGTGCCAGGGTCATACATGTAATGAATAAAGTAAGGTCTCCGCCTTGTCTTAGATTGTGCCTTCACCCTTTAACATCCCTCAACAACTGAATGAGTCTTATTTACTGCCTTTTGGCATTGGGAATCAGCCCATGCATGTCAATCAGTAAGGTGTGAACGGCTCAATCCTTCTTCATGTTGTACACAGATGCCATCGTCATTTTTGGGGTGCAATTGTTACCACAAAGCACAAGAGCTTGCATCTAGCCTCAGTCACTTGACATCCTTGTTGACATTTCAGTTTCTCAAGTGCAAACAGGAGTAGATTCACCGTTATCCACTAATTTTTGTTATGTCAAAGAAGGAACCACCGGACTTGTTCCTGATCTGAGATATCCCCACCTTGCCTGGCCTCCTTGGACTTGACATCTCAGAAGAACTCAAAATGATAAATTACCAAATTTTGATCTCAAACCAGAATATGGGAAATTGACTGTAACAAAGTTGGTGTGGACCACTGAACAGACTTGACTTGTGTCACTGAACAGATTTGACTTGTTTTCATCCTTACACCCCTGTACAAGAATTTGGTCTTCGCTGCAGTGGAACCACTGAGCCACTACCTCTTGGAGTAATCTATGTCCAGTGAAAGCTTACTCAAGAGACATAGTATATGACACAAAGGGGACAGACAAGAGCGTGGTCAATGTACAAGCCGAAGTCAGTACTGGCAGAGTTTGTGAGAGCAGGCCAGGCAGAGCAGGTTCACTCTGGAAAACAGGCAGAGATGGGGCATGGGTAGTCAGAATAATACTATAGTGCACCTTTGCAGGACTAGACAAGTTAGGGGCCTACAGCACAGTTACCTTCCAAAAGAGGAAGGTGCCATCTATACCCCAGGGAATGCTGTGTCATGGAACCATGAACCAGACGTACAACAAGAGATAAGTGGAAAATAAGAAGGTTTTATTGAAGAGCAAGCCGTAAGCAAAGTCCGAACGGATGGCTAAACCGAAGCAGGGTCTTGCGGAGACAGAGGTCAGGAACCAGAAGGGTAGTCAGACGAAGCCAGGAACAGGAACCAACGGGGTAGTCAGACGAAGCCGGAATCAGGAACCAACGGGGTAGTCAGACGAAGCCGGAATCAGGAACCAACGGGGTAGTCAGACGAGGCCAGGATCAGGAACCAGAAGCAGCAGCAGTCTTGGAAGCATGTGAACACAGGAGGACCAAGCAAGGAACTGAAGCCACAGACCTCCTATATATATGAGCTGGGCATCCAGCTCCTCCCAGTGGGAAGGAGGAGCCGCAGGGTGGGAGGCTACAAGAAAACCCAGAAACCAAGATGGCCGCCAGCACATGTCAAACGAAGGGAACAGCAAGGAGGTAAGACCATGACAGTACCTCCCCCTCAAGGGCCCCTCCTCCGCGGAGTAAGGAACGGTTTCTGAGGGAAGCGTGCGTGGAAGGCTCGGAGCAAAGCAGGAGCATGGACATCTGCGGAGGGAACCCAGGAACGCTCCTCTGGACCATAACCACGCCAATGGACCAAAAACTGCACCCGGCCGCGGACCAGGCGTGAGTCCAGGATATTGCTCACCTCATACTCCTCACGATTGCCCACTTGGACCGGACGAGGCCGAGGAATCGAGGAAGTGAAACGATTACACACCAGTGGCTTCAACAGGGAGACATGAAACACGTTGGAGATCCGCATGCCAGGAGGAAGCGCAAGGGCATAGGCTACCGGGTTTACCCTGCGAAGCACTCGGAAGGGACCAACAAAGCGAGGCGCCAGCTTGGGAGTGGGCACTCGAAGGTTGAGGTTGCGGGTGGACAACCATACGCGGTCTCCGACCTGGTAGGAAGGAGCGAGCGCTCGTCTGCGATCAGCCTGGAGTTTCTGGCGCTGCGCAGAGACCTCAAGGGACCTCTGGATCTGTACCCAAGAAGCACGTAGGACGGAAAGGTGATCCTCCACAGCCGGAATATCCTGGGGAGAGAATACCTCCGGTAACACGGCAGGTTGGAACCCATAATTGGCCATGAAGGGAGACGTCCCAGAGGAAGAGTTCACTGCCGTGTTCCTGGCAAACTCAGCCCAAGGCAGGAGGTCAACCCAATTGTCTTGGTGATCGGAGACATAGCAACGAAGGAATTGCTCCAAGGCCTGATTGGATCGTTCTGCGGCCCCATTGGACTGAGGGTGGTAGGCCGAGGAGAAAGAGAGATGAATCCCCAACTGGGAGCAAAAGGCGCGCCAGAACCTGGACACAAACTGACTCCCCCGATCCGACACAATCTCCTTGGGCAAACCGTGCAACCGGAAGACCTCCCTGGCAAAAATCGAGGCCAACTCTTGTGCAGAGGGTAACTTCTTGAGAGGAACACAGTGGCACATTTTGGAAAACCGATCCACAATCATGAGAATGACCGTATGGCCTCGGGATGCAGGGAGGTCCACAATGAAATCCATCCCCAGGTGTGACCATGGACGCTCCCCGGTGGCTATGGGTTGCAAAAGGCCCAACGGAAGGTGCCGAGGGGACTTACTCTGGGCACAAACGGAGCATGCCGCTACATATGCGGCGATGTCGGAACGTAGAGAAGGCCACCAGAACAGACGTGAAACCGCCCAGGACAGCTGATTCTTTCCAGGGTGCCCCGCGGCCTTGGAGTTATGGTAGGTTCGCAACAACCGAGCGCGCAACTCCTCAGGCACAAAACATCTGCCGTTGGGTCTCCCAGAGGGAGCACCAGATTGAGCCGCCAAAATCTGCTCACCCAGAGGAGAAGTCAGGCTGGTGCGAATAGCGGCCAGGATCTGATTCGGGGGTATGACCGTAGTCGGAATCGACTCCTCCCCGGACAGCTCGGAGTACTGCCGTGATAAGGCATCCGCTCTGATGTTCTTGGAGCCGGGTAGGTAGGAGACCACGTAATTAAAACGTGACAAGAACAGAGCCCATCTGGCCTGACGTGGTGTCAATCTCTTGGCCTCAGAGAGGTAGGTCAGATTCTTGTGGTCCGTCAGGATGAGAACCGGAACCACCGAGCCCTCGAGCAAGTGCCTCCATTCTTTAAGGGCCTGCACGATGGCCAATAACTCCCTGTCACCAATCTGATAGTTGCACTCCGCGGAAGACAGTTTCCGGGAGTAAAACCCACAAGGAAGCAGAGGACCCTCTGGTGTTCTACGCTGAGACAGGAGGGCGCCTACTCCCGTCTCAGACGCGTCCACCTCGAGGACAAAAGGCAACCCAGGGTTGGGATGCGACAGAATCGGAGCCGACACAAAGGCGGACTTTAGAGCCTCAAAAGCTCGGATGGCCTCGAGCGGCCAGACCTGAGGATTACTGCCCTTCCTGGTCAGATCCGTGAGAGGCTTGGCTAGCATGGAAAAGTCCCTGATGAACTTCCGATAATAATTGGCGAAGCCCAAAAAGCGCTGCAGGGCACGAAGCCCACTGGGCTGGGGCCACTGTAAGACAGCCGAAACCTTCTCAGGATCCATGGAGAACCCCTCAGCAGAAATGATGTAACCTAAGAAGGTTACCTGGGATCGGTGAAATTCGCATTTCTCAAGCTTACCGAACAGCTTGTTCTCTCGTAAGCGTTGCAACACTCGTCTGACATCCAGAATGTGGGCCTCCATGGATGCAGAATATACCAAGATGTCATCCAAATAGACCACCACACACTGCTGCAACAGGTCACGGAAAACATCGTTGATGAATTCCTGGAAGACTGCGGGCGCATTGCACAACCCAAAGGGCATAACCAAGGATTCATAATGACCGGTCCTGGTGTTAAACGCGGTCTTCCACTCATCGCCCGCCTTGATCCTTACCAGGTTATATGCCGCCCTCAGGTCGAGTTTGGTAAAGACCGTGGCCCCTTTGAGGCGATCGAACAGCTCGGAAATCAAGGGTATCGGGTAAGCGTTCTTGATCGTGATGCGATTGAGACCCCTGTAATCGATGCAAGGCCTCAACTCGCCGCCCTTCTTTTTCACAAAGAAAAATCCAGCCCCTGCCGGGGACGAGGATTTGCGAATGTGTCCGCGTGAAAGCGCCTCCCTCACGTACTCCTCCATGGCCTCATTCTCCGCTACCGACAGTGGATAGACTTTGCCACGAGGAGGAACGGCACCGGATTGTAACTCTATGGCACAATCGTATGGGCGGTGCGGAGGTAGGGCAACCGCGCGCACCTTATCGAATACATCCCGGTACTCTTCGTATTCAGGAGGCAACAGAGAGTCCGAGGAAGTACACAGCAACTTGACAGGCCCATGGATGCAACTAGCCCCACACTGCGGTGACCACGAGAGGATCTCGACCGATCTCCAATCGAAAGTCGGATTATGCTTCTGGAGCCAGGGGTACCCCAAGACCACCGAGTAGTGTGGAGACGAAATAACCTGGAGACAGACCGACTCTCTGTGAACGGCACCAATGGCTATCCCCACTGGAAGGGTCTCATGAGTCACGTGTGGCGGCAGAAGGGGTCTGCCGTCTATCGCCTCAAGAGCCAGTGGGGAACCTCGAGGCTGCAGAGGAATGGAATTGGCGGCAACGAACACTCTATCAATGAACAAACCACCAGCACCAGAGTCCACCAACGCCTGGGTCGTCACCGAGGCCCCGACCCAGGAGAGGACAACCGTGATCAGTGGTTTGTCAACACGGGAAACCGGGGACGAGGAGACTCCACCCAAGATCTGCCCCCGACAGGACCTCAGGTGCGAGCGTTCTCCCGGACGGTTCGGACATGCCAACCGAAAATGCCCACCGAGACCACAGTACATGCATCGGCCCTCGCGTCTCCGGAGTACCCTCTCCCCCTCAGACAGGCGAGCAAACCCCCGCTGCATGGGTTCACCCCCAGACAAGTCATCCCCAGGAGGCGTGGGAGGAGAGGGAGGCACGGGTGGGACAGCAAACGTAGGCGCCAATCTGTTAGGAGACCTCCGCAGGCTCTCCTTAAAGGAAGGTCTCTCCCTGAGTCTGGTGTCAATCAAAATCAGGAAAGAAATAAGAGACTCGAGCTCCACTGGTAGGTCCTTAGCTGCAACCTCATCCTTCAAGGCATCCGAGAGACCATGAGAGAAAGCAGCGACCAGAGCCTCATTATTCCAGCCCACCTCTGCTGCCAGGGTACGAAACTCAATGGCGTATTCAGCTACGGATCGTGAACCCTGTCTGATGGACATAAGGAGCTTCGCAGCAGAGGCAGCACGAGCCGGCACATCGAATACCTTCCGAAGAGAAGCAACAAAACCGGAAAACTCGGCAACCACCGGATTGTTGTTCTCCCATAAAGGGCTGGCCCAGGCCAAGGCCTTGTCCGAGAGCAGCGAGATCAAGAAGCCCACCCTTGATCTCTCAGTAGGAAAGGCATGTGGCAGCAACTCGAAGTAAATGCCCACCTGGTTAAGGAAACCTCGGCACTGAGTTGGCTCTCCCCCAAAGCGCTGTGGAAGGGGGGCAGAACCGGTCATACCCTGAAACACCACAGGCGCAGCAACAGGTGTCAGGGTAGACTCTGGCGCAACAACCGGAGCGGCAGTAGGAGCGGGCCCAGGAGCGACAACCGACCCATCGGCAACGGAAGCTAAATGAGCCGTGCGTTCAAGCAGGGTTTGCAACGCCACAGCGAACCGACCCAACAGGTGATCCTGCTGATCAAGTCTGGCAACCAGCGTAGGTAGCGAGGGTGGCCCTGTACCGTCAGAATTCATGGCTTGGTCCTAATGTCATGGAACCATGAACCAGACGTACAACAAGAGATAAGTGGAAAATAAGAAGGTTTTATTGAAGAGCAAGCCGTAAGCAAAGTCCGAACGGATGGCTAAACCGAAGCAGGGTCTTGCGGAGACAGAGGTCAGGAACCAGAAGGGTAGTCAGACGAAGCCAGGAACAGGAACCAACGGGGTAGTCAGACGAAGCCGGAATCAGGAACCAACGGGGTAGTCAGACGAAGCCGGAATCAGGAACCAACGGGGTAGTCAGACGAGGCCAGGATCAGGAACCAGAAGCAGCAGCAGTCTTGGAAGCATGTGAACACAGGAGGACCAAGCAAGGAACTGAAGCCACAGACCTCCTATATATATGAGCTGGGCATCCAGCTCCTCCCAGTGGGAAGGAGGAGCCGCAGGGTGGGAGGCTACAAGAAAACCCAGAAACCAAGATGGCCGCCAGCACATGTCAAACGAAGGGAACAGCAAGGAGGTAAGACCATGACATGCTGCAATTGGATGGGGACAGATTTGACCATGCTCCTGTCCCTGAGCCAGGGAGTGAGCAACAGGAAGCAGGCCGGGATGGCCTGCAGGAGCGTACAGCATTCTGCAACAGTATTCAAGCAGTTGTGCCTGCCAGTAGAGGTAAGATACTGGCAGGCACAGAAAGCCAGCATTCACATTGAGTGCTGGAACGTGGAAAAAGGATGAAGTTCGTAAACAAGGTGAATGCTAAACTGAGGTCATAGACTCTTATGGAATGATGTCGGCATGGAGAATATGTTCACCTTGACATCAGCACAGAAATAAATTGGACCTTAGCAATATGGAACTAACATAAGTATCAAATTCAAGAACGTCAATGAATCTCACAAAGGAAATTTAGTGAACTATGGTTAAGAGGTCCAAGAGTTTTGTGAATAGGATTTTAGTGCCTACTAAGGGACTCTATTATAACTTTGGTAGTGGTGTCCCTTTAGCCCCCACACTTAGGGTACAACCACACGGTAGGTTTTCTGATGCCGTTTTGGAAGCCAAAATCAGGAGTGAATCATAAAATGAGAGAAAATATACAGGACAGATACAACTTCTCCTCTTTTTTGAATTCACTCCTAGTTTTGGGTTTCAAAACTTTATGCAGAAACCTGACCGTGTGGTCATACCCTCATGGTACCAGGAATATACCCTCATACAGCACTTGTAGAAAATTCTAGCCTGTGAGAGGAGTAGTTAAAGCAATTTGGGCAGAATTCCACCATGGCATCAATGTTGCTCTCACTTCAAAATTGAGACGAATTTCAGAAAATTGATTTCAGCATTCAGTTTTGATAACATCTAAGGTATAAAACTAGAGTACAGAAGTAGAGCTGGTGCCAAACAGTTTAATCATCATGTCTAAGGTTGACTTTGCTTTCCTCCATGGGAAGCACTTGTCTACGAAGATAAGGGCCGAGGGCCAGAATGACCTAAACCATTACGAATGAATTATGCACAGGGCAGGTAGAACTTGATATTGTAGCTGTAAATTAGATATTTTGACTAAAGTTTGACCAAAGGATATTTTCATCCCAAAATGTGAAGTCAACTGGAGCGCACGTAGTACTTCTATGAGGTCAACATGGATTTTGTAAACTTGGGTAAAAATGTGTCTTTCCAATCTTTCCAAATGTTGTCTAATCCAATCTGCCAGGTTCTCACCAATCGCAATTTTCAAGGGATATAGAGTGGCATAACCTGTCACCAGGGGGCCCCACAAAAGGATTTGAAATTAGCTCCGATTCACCCCTAATCATGAACATGACTTGGGGAATTGTATAACTGTAGAAAATCGAAATGACTATTGGATCTTCAAGGTCTTTCCCTTAATTTTTTCTCTCTTCCATCATCCTGGTTCTTTCTTTTGTCCAGTGGAAGGAATACAGAGCCCAGTGACTACTCCTAAAATTACCCCTGAAACAGGCCCCCTGTTACCACAGTGGGTGTGAAACCACCATGACTGTGGGCTAAACCTAAAGGCATTACAGTGCATTCTGAAAGTCTTTAGTGCCTTTAACTTTTCTCACATTTTGTTATCTTGCTCGTTGTGCTATAAGTTCCCCCACCATTCTGCACTCAATGACCCAAAAGGAGAAAGTGAAAACAGAATGTTCACAATCTTTGCTAATTTATTGAAAAGTAAAAACTAAAATATTTCATGGACATAAGTTTTCAGCCCCTTAACTCAAGACTTAGTTAAAGCCCTTTTGGCAGTGATTACCACCTCCAGTCTTCTTGGGGATGATGTCATAAGGTTAACACCTGTATTTGGGGATTTTCTGCCCAGGTTGGGTGGGGACCGTCGATGGTCAGCTATTTTGCAGAGATGTTCCATTGAGTGGCCCAGCTGGAGCCCTGAACCCAAGGACATTCACAAATGTGTCTCTAAGCCACTCCTGTGTTGTCTTGGTTATGTGCTTAGGGTGATTGTATTGTTGGAAGGTGAACCTTCGACCCAGTCTGTAGTGCTGAGCTCTCTGGATCAGGTTTTCATTAAGAATATGTACTTTTCTCCATTTAACTTTCCTTCGACCCAGTCTCCCTGTCCCAGACACTGAAAAACACCCCCTCAGCATGATGCTGCTACGACCATGCTTCCGTGCCTGGCATCCTTTAGATAAGATGCGTATACGTTAATTGAAGCCCAACATTTAAATTTTCATTTCATCAGAGCAGAGAACCTTGTTTCTCATAGTCTGAGAGCCCTTTAGGTGCTTTTTGGCAAACTTTCATGTGTCTTTTACTGAGAAAAGCCTTCTTTCTCGCCACTCTGCCAAAACAGCCCAGATTGATGGAGACTGCAGTAATTGCTGACCTTCTGGATGTTTATCCAATCTCCAGACAGGATATTTGGCGCTCAGCCAGAGTGACCATTGGGTTCTTGGTAACCTTTCCTACCAAGGCCCTTTTACCCTAATTACTAAATTTGGAGGGGTGGCCAGCTCTAGGAAGAGTCCTGGTTGTTCCAAATGTCTTTCATTTCAAGGCCACAGTGCTCTTGGGAACTTTCAGTGCAGAAGAAATGTTTTTGTCCCCTTCTCAAGATCTGTGTCTCCACACAATCCTGTCTCTGAGCTCTACAGGCAGTTCTTTTCTCCCGATAGCTTGCTTTTTGCTCTGATATGTATTGTGATCATGTCCAATTCACTGACTTTACCAAAGGAGGACTCTAATACAGGCGTAGAAACATCTCGAAGGATAATCAAGAGAAATGTGAGGCCCCAGAGCTAAATGGCACGTGTCATAGCAATACTTACATTTATGCAAAATTCTAGTTTTTCCTTTTTTCATAAATTTGAATAAATTCCTAAAATTCTGTTTTCATTTTCTCATTATGGGGGATTCAGTGCAGATTGTTGGAAATACATTTTAACTTTTTTATTTTGGCATAAGGCTACACAAAATGTGAAACAAGTAAAAGGGTATGAAGACTTTTCCAATGCACTGTATGCTGCACCCAGGGATCAAGCAAAGCCCATAGTCAGTAACAGTCTGAAGACAGGACATGCAGAGTACATGTGAATCTGAGAATCATTACAAAGGTCAGGGCGGGCGGCATAGGGTCAGAACGGTGAATAGGCACAGGTCAGGTCAGTTGGCAGTGAGTCAGAGTCTGGGAATCAGGCAGAAGTCAGTACACAGACAGAAACATTAATTATAACACTTTTGCAGAATCTAGTAAGCTAAAGAAACCTATTGCTCAGGGACCTCTTCATTGGGAAAAACATCTAAAGTATTCACCGGTGACCAGCAATATGCTAGCAAAGATTGGTAAACAAGTTCACTGGCCCTTTAACAGCCAGGTAGTGGAGATACCCTATGTGTCAGAGAAGGTGGCCAAGCAGCTATCCACAGGCTGTGGTCTCCAATAAGGGACACAGGACTCAGTTGGCCATCTTTGCTAATGGGATGCAGGGAAGGATCAGTGGGACTCGGCCACAGGGCAATGGCAGGGTGAATAATGCAGTGCAAGTGTCCGCCCCAGTTTGCAGCACAGCGATGGGCATGGAGCGCTGTCGTGACGCCCCCTTCACCTTCTGGGCCTGCTATTGAAAGGGATTGAAGAACCTATTATCTAAGTAAAGAACAACTGTTTAACAGTAAAAGCTAATAGCAAAAGGAGGTCAGTAGTATGTTCAAAACATCTTATAGAGCTTAGGTTAGAGCTGGGGCGCTGTTGCATGAGCATCTATGGTTTAATTTCTAAACAGCAATGGTAAACAGCGGTACTGCAAGTATCAAGTGTTACTGTAGGGTTTGAATGACGATTTTTTCACAAATATCGGAATCATTGCTTAAATGTGTCTGATAAAATCTATTAGTCAACAGTCAAGACACCAACAATCTTCAGTTCAGTTTCAAAATGCAAATTTGTACTTGCGATGTTGCATTGGTGTCTAAACAATTTCGTTCAAACAGTGGTGGTGGTGAAAAGCGGTACTGCAAGTAGCAAATGTGACAGTAAATTTCTGTAAAATTTGAAATAAATTCCCAAAACACAAAGGCAAACAGTTCAGTCATGAGGATCAAGTACAATATACTATATAAAATACAAGTATTTGTATCTCCTTTAATAGCGTACCTGGCCCAGAGGGGCCTGTCTGTGCAGACATGTCGTCAGCTCATTAGCCAACCGATGACTACAGCTGATTAACTGTCCTGAACGTTATAAATGAAAGGAGCAAAAGCTGCAGAGGATTAGGACCTGTGTATATATGTAATTCCAATGTGCTGTTAGCTTAATGTGATAAGCAATGGAAAAAGACTTGTGTGTCCTATCTTTAGATACTACAGCGCAGCTCGCTCCAAGTCATTCACAGGTCTAAAAATACCCTTTATATCATGGAATTCCTGGAATTCTCTGCATCTTACATCCTGATTTAAGTGGCATTAGAGCAAGCCTGATTAAGCTGTGAATTTCAAGGCCACAGAGCACACGGTTCACTGGAGATTAGGTGACAGTGGACTCATTTACTGTACTGCAGCCAGAAGGGGTTTATATAAGATAGAGCAAATCTATGCTTCACCAGGTGCAGTGGGACTGTAAAACCCAGCATGTCCAAAGAGAATGATTGAAGGCAAAAAAATATTATAACACTGCAAACTGTGCAAGAGAATGTAAATACTACGCAAACATGTTGCCCTATGTCCAAACTATAAATACTAAAATACTGTCTCCTATGTACAAGAATATAACTACTATAATACTGCTCCTATGTACAAGAATATAACTACTCGAATACTGCCCCTATGTACAAGAATATA
This sequence comes from Bufo gargarizans, assembly GCF_014858855.1. Classification (NCBI taxonomy): domain Eukaryota; kingdom Metazoa; phylum Chordata; class Amphibia; order Anura; family Bufonidae; genus Bufo; species Bufo gargarizans. Next base: position 9,537,561 of record NC_058085.1, read on the forward strand.
TCTACTATAATACTGCTCCTATGTGTAAGAATATAACTACTATAATACTGCTCCTATGTACAAGAATATAACTACTATAATACTGCTCCTATGTACAAGAATATAACTACTATAATACTGCTCCTATGTGTAAGAATATAACTACTATAATACTGCTCCTATGTACAAGGATATAACTACTATAATACTGCTCCTATGTACAAGAATATAACTACTATAATACTGCTCCTATGTACAGGAATATAACTACTATAATACTGCCTCCTATGTACAAGAATATAACTACTATAATACTGCTCCTATGTACAAGAATATAACTACTATAATACTGCTCCTATGTACAAGAATATAACTACTATAACACTGCTCCTATGTACAAGAATATAACTGCTATAATACTGCTCCTATGTACAAGAATATAACTACTATAATACTGCTCCTATGTGTAAGAATATAACTACTATAATACTGCTCCTATGTACAAGAATATAACTACTATAATACTGCTCCTATGTGTAAGAATATAACTACTATAATACTGCTCCTATGTACAAGAATATAACTACTATAATACTGCTCCTATGTACAAGAATATAACTACTATAATACTGCCCCCTATGTACAAGAATATAACTACTATAATACTGCCTCCTATGTACAAGAATATAACTACTATAATACTGCCTCCTATGTACAAGAATATAACTACTATAATACTGCTCCTATGTACAAGAATATAACTACTATAATACTGCTCCTATGTACAGGAATATATCTACTATAATACTGCTCCTATGTACAAGAATATAACTACTATAATACTGCTCCTATGTACAAGAATATAACTACTATAGTACTGCTCCTATGTACAAGAATATAACTACTATAATACTGCCTCATATGTACAAGAATATAACTACTATAATACTGCTCCTATGTACAAGAATGTAACTACTATAATACTGCTCCTATGTACAAGAATATAACTACTATAATACTGCCCCTATGTACAAGAATATAACTACTATAATACTGCTCCTATGTAGAAGAATATAACTACTATAATACTGCCTCCTATGTACAAGAATATAACTACTATAATACTGCTCATATGTACAAGAATATAACTACTATAATACCGCTCCTATGTACAAGAATATAACTACTATAATACTGCCTCCTATGTACAAGAATATAACTACTATAATACTGCCCCTATGTACAAGAATATAACTACTATAATACTGCCCCTATGTACAAGAATATAACTACTATAATACTGCTCCTATGTACAAGAATATAACTACTATAATACTGCTCCAATGTACAAGAATATAACTACTATAATACTGCCTCATATGTGCAAGAATATAACTGCTATAATACTGCTCCTATGTACAAGAATATAACTACTATAATACTGCTCCTATGTACAAGAATATAACTACTATAATACTGCTCCTATGTACAAGAATATAACTACTATAATACTGCTCCTATGTACAAGAATATAACTACTATAATACTGCTCCTATGTACAAGAATATAACTACTATAATACTGCTCCTATGTACAAGGATATAACTACTATAATACTGCTCCTATGTACAGGAATATAACTACTATAATACTGCCTCCTATGTACAAGAATATAACTACTATAATACTGCTCCTAAATACAAGAATATAACTACTATAATACTGCTCCTATGTACAGAATATAACTGCTATAATACTGCCTCCTATGTACAAGAATATAACTACTATAATACTGCCTCCTATGTACAAGAATATACCGGTAACTACTATAATACTGCCTCCTATGTACAAGAATATAATTACTATACTACTGCCTCCTATGTACAAGAATATAACTACTATAATACTGCCTCCTATGTACAAGAATATAACTACTATAATACTGCTCCTATGTACAAGAATATAACTACTATAATACTGCTCCTATGTACAAGAATATAACTACTATAATACTGCCTCCTATGTACAAGAATATAACTACTATAATACTGCCTCCTATGTTCAAGAATATAACTACTATAATACTGCTCCTATGTACAAGAATATAACTACTATAATACTGCTCCTATGTACATGAATATAACTACTATAATACTGCTCCTATGTACAAGAATATAACTACTATAATACTGCTCCTATGTACAAGAATATAACTACTATAATACTGCTCCTATGTACAAGAATATAACTACTATAATACTGCTTCTATGTACAAGAATATACCTACTATAATACTGCTCCTATGTACAAGAATATAACTACTATAATACTGCCTCCTATGTACAAGAATATAACTACTATAATACTGCTCCTACAAACCGTATTCCCAAAAAGTTGGGAAACTTAACAAATTGTGAATAAAAACTGAATGCAATGATGTGGAGATGGCAAATGTCAATATTTTATTTGTAATAGAACGTAGATGACGGATCAAACGTGTAATCCGAGTAAATGTATCATTTAGTTGGGACAAGTAGCAATAAGAGGCTGGAAAAAGTAAATTTGAGCATAACGAAGAGCTGGAAGACCAATTAACACTAATTAGGTCACTTGGCAACATGATTGGGTAAAAAGAGCTTCTCAGCGGCAGTGTCTCTCAGAAGCCAAGATGGGTAGAGGATCACCAATTCCCACAATGTTGCGCAGAAAGATAGTGGAGCAATATCAGAAAGGTGTTACCCAGCGAAAAATTGCAAAGACTTTGCATCTATCATCATCAACTGTGCATAACATCATCCGAAGGTTCAGAGATACTGGAACAATCTCTGTGCGTAAGAGTCAAGGCCGTAAAACCATACTAAAATATAAAGAAAGATGGATTGCGCTGCAGGAAGGTATACTCAAAATAATCAAAAGTCACAAAGTTATTTGTATTTTCTTCCTATGTCAATCTTCGGTCAAAAGGAATCATCCATGTACATCAAACACAAACTGGAATGTAGAGTTCTGAAATAAAATAGAGACCGCACGATGGTGTAGTAACTAAATGAATGCAACATAAGTACAGGTTATACTCACAAACTCAGATGGTAATGAGCATAAAGAACCGGCTCAGCACTGTCCTGGACCCAGAAACTGCACACCTCAGATGCGGTTCACCGAACCGGAGGGACGGATGGAATTTGGATTGTTTCAACAGGCACAAACCGGATCACCAGGTGAGAACCACTTGGGCAGAAGCGCGACCTTAAAGCTCCTCAGGATGGACTCAGATGGTAATGAGCGTAGAGAGCCGGCTCAGCACTGTCCTGGACCCAGAAACTGCACACCTCAGATGCGGTTCACCGAACCGGAGCGACGGATGGAATTTGGATCGTTTCAACAGGCACAAACCGGATCACCAGGTGAGAACCACTTGGGCAGAAGCGCGACCTTAAAGCTCCTCAGGATGGACTCAGATGGTAATGAGCGTAGAGAGCCGGCTCAGCACTGTCCTGGACCCAGAAACTGCACACCTCAGATGCGGTTCCCCGAACCGGAGCGACGGATGGAATTTGGATCGTTTCAACAGGCAGAAACCGGATCACCAGGTGAGAACCACTTGGGCAGAAGCGCGACCTTAAAGCTCCTCAGGATGGACTCAGATGGTAATGAGCGTAGAGAGCCGGCTCAGCACTGTCCTGGACCCAGAAACTGCACACCTCAGATGCGGTTCCCCGAACCGGAGGGACGGATGGAATTTTGAGTCGTTTCAACAGGCACAAACCGGATCACCAGGTGAGAACCAATTAGGCAGAAGCTCGACCTTAATGCTCCTCAGAATCTCGGAAGAAAGATTTCTACCAATAGTGAAGTACATACCACAATGTTGAATCGAAAGAATTTATTATACTCACAAGAAACGCAAGTTTTAGAGCAATTTAAAATTAATATGGAGTGCCCGACCCGGGTTTCGCCATGATGCTTTGTCTGGGGCATATGTTCCTAATTGCATGCAGCTGAATAAAAAGGATCATGTGGATCCAAAGAACCTCCCTTTTTTGAACGTCATAGAACTTAACAAAAAGGACCCCTAAAATATATCAATATCCACACATAAATGTTGCCTTTCCCGCACGCAGACGGGTAGGAAACATGAGAGGTTATAATTACTAAAAAATGTTTAAAAAGATATGTTTAAAAAAAAATAAAAATAAAAAATTAATACAATCAACTCCTTAATACAATCATCTCGGGACCTAACATCTTTCTATCATGAACACAACCACCTATTGGAATATATACTGGTTTTAAACTATACAAGCATTCACATCACATTCTATATTAAGACCAAGCGGTTGAATGGTGTTTAGAAGAAACATCCATTCCACCTCTCTTTTATTAAGTATTGAGATGAAGTCCCCTGGTGATCCGGTTTGTGCCTGTTGAAACGACTCAAAATTCCATCCGTCCCTCCGGTTCGGGGAACCGCATCTGAGGTGTGCAGTTTCTGGGTCCAGGACAGTGCTGAGCCGGCTCTCTACGCTCATTACCATCTGAGTCCATCCTGAGGAGCTTTAAGGTCGAGCTTCTGCCCAAGTGGTTCTCACCTGGTGATCCGGTTTGTGCCTGTTGAAACGATCCAAATTCCATCCGTCCCTCCGGTTCGGTGAACCGCATCTGAGGTGTGCAGTTTCTGGGTCCAGGACAGTGCTGAGCTGGTTCTTTATGCTCATTACCATCTGAGTTTGTGAGTATAACCTGTACTTAGGTTGCATTCATTTAGAAGTTACTACACCATCGTGCGGTCTCTATTTTATTTCAGAACTCTACATTCCAGTTTGTGTTTGATGTACATGGATGATTCCTTTTGACCGAAGATTGACATAGGAAGAAAATACAAATAACTTTGTGACTTTTGTTTATTTTGAGTATACCTTCCTGCAGCGCAATCCATCTTTCTTTCTATTTTATTGTGCAGACTTTTTGCTCACTTGTGTCCAGGATTTTGCAGCGCTAGAGGGTCTGATTCTCTGAACAGATATTGTATCTTAATTTTCGTAAAACCATACTGGATGCCCGTGATCTCCGGGCCCTTAAACGACACTGCACCACAAACAGGAATGCTACTGTAAAGGAAATCCCAGAATGGGCTCAGGAATACTTCCAGAAACCATTGTCAGTGACCACAATCCACCGTGCCATCCGCCGTTGCCAGCTGAAACTCTACAGTGCAAAGAAGAAGCCATTTCTAAGCAAGATCCACAAGCTCAGGCGTTTTCACTGGGCCAGGGACCATTTAAAATGGAGTGTGGCAAAATGGAAGGCTGTTCTGTGGTCAGACGAGTCACGATTCGAAGTTCTTTTTGGAAATCTGGGACGCCATGTCATCCGGACCAAAGAGGACAAGGACAACCCAAGTTGTTATCAACGCTCAGTTCAGAAGCCTGCATCTCTGATGGTATGGGGTTACATGAGTGCGTGTGGCATGGGCAGCTTGCATGTCTGGAAAGGCACCATCAATGCAGAAAAATATATTCAGGTTCTAGAACAACATCTGCTCCCATCCAGACGTCATCTCTTTCAGGGAAGACCCTGCATTTTTCAACAAGATAATGCCAGACCACATTTTGCATCAATCACAACATCATGGCTGCGTAGGAGAAGGATCCGGGGACTGAAATGGCCAGTCTGCAGTCCAGATCTTTCACCTATAGAGAACATTTGGCTCATCATAAAGAGGAAGGTGCAACAAAGAAGGCCCAAGACGATGGAACAGTTAGAGGCCTGTATTAGACAAGAATGGGAGAGCATTCCTATTTCTAAACTTGAGAAACAGGTCTCCTCGGTCCCCAGACGTCTGTTGAGTGTTGTAAGAAGAAGGGGAGATGCCACACAGTGGTGAAAATGGCCTTGTCCCAACTTTTTGGGGATTTGTTGACACCATGAAATTCAGATTCAACATATTTTTCCCTTAAAATGGTACATTTTCTCAGTTTAAACTTTTGTTCCGTGATTTATGTTCTATTCTGAATAAAATATTAGAAGTTGGCACCTCCACATCATTGCATTCAGTTTTTATTCACGATTTGTATAGTGTCCCAACTTTTTTGGAATCCGGTTTGTAACTGATCAAATAACTGACGTGTGAACAAGGCCTTAGGCCTCCTGCAAACGAAAGTGTGCACCCCGTGGCCGTGCTGCGGCATGGAAATTGTGGGCCACAATGCGCGAACACCGACCGTGGGGCAGCCACAGCGGATCGCGGACCCATTCACTTTAATGGGTCCACGATCCGCCCGTTCCGCAAAAAGATAGGACATGTAGGACATTGCAGAATGGAAGTACAGGGCGAAATCCCACGGAAGCACTCCGTAGTGCTTCCGTGGGTTTCCGTTCCGTGCTTCCGTTCAGCACCATTCCGCATCTCCGGATTTGCAGACCCATTGAAGTGAATGGGTCCGTATCCGTGATGCGGAATTCCCACGGAACGGCGCCCATGTATTGCGGATCCGTTCGTGTGTAGGAGGCCTAAAGCTGTGATATCACTGATCACTCTGCTGTCTGTTCACATTATGCTTTCTGGAAGCCATGTTCTTGATTTTGATGATATCTCGCTCTCTACAGTGTTGGTCTCACAGAATTTGATACGGTCACTAGGAGTAGGATGTCGGGCATATACCTCCTCTCCCACTGCTGTCTACTCAGGAACTCAAACTCCCCCTCCTGGCAGGAAGTTGGACCAGCCCACTCCTACTAAAAAGGGAAAAACAGGGTGGGTAACCCTGTTCCTGCCAACTATTGTCAACCATACCTCCTCTGCTGGAATAAATGGCCACTACATATCATTACATGACATTACTGTACATAACAATACATGCAAAACATTTGCAGATACCTCCAAGTTTGGAGTACTGCACCCCCCCTTGTTGAAAGGCAGGCCGTCCTTGATAGCCCAGCAACAGATGACCAAAGAGGCCGATAAAGCTGGTTCCCTCCCTCTCAATACTGTGGAGAGAAAATAATAAGAGCATGTACCTACAATACAATGGCTAGCCTATATTCCAGCTACTAGGGGGAATAGAATAAACTATTTATTATTTATTTTATGCACTTATGTAGCACTGACATATTCCGCAGCGCTTTACAGACATTAGCATCAAGCTTTCCCAAATGGGGCTCACAATCTCAGTTCCATATCAGTATGTCTTTGGAGTGTTGGAGGAAACCCACACAAAAATGGGGAGAACATACAAATCTTGTCCTTGGTCAGATTTCAACCTAAGACCTCACCACTGCTTGACCCCAGTGATAACCACTAAGCCACTGTGCTGTCCATGGTACAAAGTGACAGTTCTTGGTGAGGTGGCCGATCTAATGGGCCCTGGTTGCAGGGCTCAGCTATGTTTGAGTCCAATTAGCTGCAGCACTTTAGCAGCAATCCAGGGTTTATGACTTTGTTAAAGAATCCCAGAAGCAAAAACTCCAGGCAGGCCACCACTGCTTAAATCAGGTGAATCCCCCACTTGCAGCTTTGCAAAATAGATTCCTGTAAACACAAAGGGGGGCAGCACAAGTGTAACACCCCAGAGTGGTGTTACCACTTCTGCACCTTGCTACTGTCTTTATTGGTCTAACCTCATGTCATCTTATGCATTTATTACAGGTTCTCCACACTGTGCATTTCTAATGATATGTAACTGTTCATGTAATATGCCTGTTCACCAGCAGGTGGCAGAAAATAGGGCAGAGCTATAGTTAGAGAGAATGGAACTTACCATTCCTACTCCCCGAAGGAAGGGTGGGGACCAGTTAGTTAGTCTAGTTTACCCCTGCTAGGGTAGGGGTGTGCAGGGGCACGTCTCTGCTGGACATGCCCACACCAGCCAGAGCACCCTAAGCTCTGCTGTATATGGAGGCCAAAGCTTGAAGCCTCAGGAGCCAGGAGGAAAGTTCCCTGGCATAACCTAGAGTCAGACTACAGAGAAGAAGTGAAGCATACAGAAGAAGCTGAGTTATACAGCCAGCCTGTCAGCACAGCAGATTCAGAGAGAAACAGAGATAGCAGAGTGAAGTTTGCCTGCCAGTTTCATGATAAAGCCTGCTAGAACCAAGACAAAGCCTGTAAACCATTTTGGAGAACGTTACTGCAAAGTAAAGCTGCCATTGAACTTCATCTCGAGGTCTGGACTCAAGTTATTTTTTTATCCCTCAATTATTCCCCCTATGTATTGCTTCGGAACCAAAGCCTTGGGTCTAGCCATGTCCAGGTAGGAGCACCGTGACACATATAAAGAGACATTTTAGGCCGCAACATACCACTCAGCATTTCCTACACCTGGGGCGTGCGATATATAGAGGGCCCTAGGGGGAGGCACCAGTTGCACAAGGAGCTCAGGTCCTTCGGAGACTATTCTTTCGGTCAGGTTACTTTAAACATTGCAAACCATCCTCAGGTAAGATGTTGTCAATAATTTGAGAAAGGGTAGGGGTAGCACAAGCGGCACAACTTGGAATTCAGTAGCAGAAGGAGTTCTTGAAGACTTGAGTCAGGAGGGTAGCTATGCAGGGCCCAACAAAAACATACACAAACAGGGGCCACTTCCAATTCTCTAACCCTCCTAGCAGTCTTGGGGTTTCAGTTTCTCCTTGCTTGTTGAAAGAACCTTCAGCTGGGTCGGTAGCCACGGCCGCTGGCTTGTCATCCTCTGATTTCTTGGATTTAAACCTGAAGGTTGGGGTATCCTTGGCAGCTGTAGCTTTGGCAGGAATTCCATTGGTCATTCTTTAGTGACCTCCAGTGGCGGAATCTGGAACCACAGAATCAATATCTGTTGGCAATGGAGCAGGGTCCATGATCTTACCCTTCCAATGAGGGTTAAGCTGCTGACTGAATTTACTCCATTCTTCGTTAGGTTCCTCCAGGATTTGTCGTGGCAGCACATGGAAATTCCCTGAACCAGTGGTGATGGAGATCACTGGCCTAACAATCACAGCGTGACCAGCTTCCAGAGCGATCCCTGGAGGAAGCAATGTGTCGGAGGAGGCCAGGTACCTCGTTCCCTGGTCCAGCCCCATGGTTAACTCTTACTGAATCCTCATCTGAGGTGTCGTGCCTGGGTGATTATGACCCACTGCTGTAAGGGTAGTCGTGTGGTAGTAGTGCTGCAGTAGCCTCTTCCTCTTGGAGCTAGGGATGCTACAGCCCGGGTTCCTCTTGGAACAACTTGGGGATTGAAAATAACGGGAATGAGCATAGGGCCTTGATATGTCTCCACTTCTACCTGTATTTCCCTCACAAGAGACAGTGGTGGCAGAGAGTCTTCCATGCTGGGTAGTCTACCTGCCAGCTTGATAACATGGCGGGCACTTCTGCCGTCTCTCCTGCAATTGAATATCTTTTACCCTCCATGTTACAGACATGCACAAGAACTCTAGAGCTCTACAGGGCAAGAAATGGGGCCATGGCCCACACCACCCCAAAACTCAGCTTCCCAAAACCTTGTGGGTATGAATTGTGTCGGGAATGTTGTGGCCATCAAGTGCACATGCCACGCATCTTCTCCAAATGTGGTAGCAACACAATTAAAGACATTTTTGAAAATAGAGATTTTGGTGCATGTGTAGTTTGGGAATTTAAAGGGAGTCTGTCACCACATTTGACCATATTAGACAGATCCTATAGCGTTATATGTGCCACCCAGCAGTTAAAAACTGTACCTTTGTTGCATATAACCGAGTCTTCCTTCTGCCAAAAATGAACTTTGAAGATTATGTAAATGAGCTCTCTCAAGTGCCCAGGGCGGTGTCTCAATCTTCCGAGCCCAAGACCGGACCTCCCCAACGGCTCATAACCCTGCCCTCCGTGTGCCTGTGCCCGCCCGTTTACTCCCCTCCCCTCGCCTTTTCCATTGCGGCTGCGCGGACAAATTCGTAGCCGGGGCATGCGCAGTAGGTATTGCGATGCCCTGCCAGGACCGGGCATCGCATTGCGCATGCGCTGGCTACGAATTTGTCCGCGCAGCCGCAATGGAAAAGGCGAGGGGAGGGGAGTAAACGGGCGGGCACAGGCACACAGAGGGCGGGGTTATGAGCCGTTGGGGACAGACTCCCTTTAAGGAATCAGTTGAAGTCATTGACGTCCAAGTCAGGTGACGCGTAGCAGAGGAAAAAATGAACTTGTGTCACACGGAGCTGGTTGGAATGGGGACAGATGGCTGACTAGGATGTCATTGAAGATGTTAGTGGAGGACCTGGTGAGTGACTGGCCTTCAGTCTTTATTGGATCTTCAATTAGAAAGGAATTCCACAATATGACAGCTGCTGGCCCATGGGTGGTGGGTTAAGGCCCCTGTATCTTCCATGTTTCTGCTTTCATATTTCTTTGCTCACTAGTTAGACTACACATGGAGTACTGTGTACAGTTCTGGGCTCCTGTGAACAAGGCAGACATAGCAGAGCTGGAGAGGGTCCAGAGGAGGGCAACTACAGTAATAACTGGAATGGGGCAACTACAGTACCCTGAAAGATTATCAGTATTAGGGCTATTCACTTTAGAAAAAAGACGACTGGGGGGAGATCTAATTACTATGTATAAATATATCAGGGGGCAGTACAGAGATCTCTCCCATCATCTATTTATCCCCAGGACTGTGACTGTGACGAGGGGACATCCTCTGTGTCTGGAGGAAAGAAGGTTTGTACACAAACATAGCAGAGGATTCTTTACGGTAAGAGCAGTGAGACTATGGAGCTCTCTGCCTGAGGAGGTGGTGATGGGGAGTACAATAAAGGAATTCAGGAGGGGCCTGGATGTATTTCTGGAGTGTAATAATATTACAGGCCAGTGGCATAGATACAGGGGTCGCAGTTGCGACCGGGCCTGGCACTCCATTGTGGAAGCACTCATCTCTATAGTGATCTGTATCGCCGTCCTCAGGACAGCGATACAGATAGCTGTGCTGCGGCCGGGCAGGGGAAGGAGGTGTCTCCCTTCCCTGTTCCTCTGATATAAGGGTTTATTATTTATTTTTTTATACCGGACTTTACTGGGACATGAGGAGGCACTTCATACTGGCAAATGAGGGGGAGGGGGTTGGCACTTCTTACTGGCAAATAGGGGGGGTTGGCACTTCTTACTGGCAAATGAAGGGGGGTGGCACTTGATACTGGCAAATGAAGGGGGGTTGGCACTTGATACTGGCAAATGAAGGGGGGGTTGGCACTTGATATTGGCAAATGAAGGGGGGGTTGGCACTTGATACTGGCACATGGAGGGTTTGGCACTTGATACTGGCACATGGGGGGTTTGGCACTTGATACTGGCACATGAGGGGGTTGTCACTTGATACTGGCACACGGGGGGCTTTGGCACTTGATACTGGCACATGGGGCGGTTGGCACTTGATACTGGCATATAGGGGGTTGGCACTTGATACTTACTGGCACATGGGGGGGGAGAGAGGCACTTGTTACTGGCACATTATTGGGGGCACTATTGGGGACCACAGGGCACAGTATTGGGGTCGTAGGATGTTTTGTCCAGAAGATGGTAGGATGATGGGAAAGTAGTAAACTAAGATTTTTTTTTGTCAAACTGCAGAGATTAAAAACGGCGTAAAAATTGTGGTCTGGTCTACAAGGAGAAGACTAGGACAGAGAACATCTACATCGAAGGAGACGTCACTGGATGTAAGAGGTACGGGTGCGATTTATAGGTGGGGCTGTGTGTGGGTGTGGTTTGGGGGCGGGTGGGGACACAGGGGCCCTATAATCTCCTATTGCCTGGGGAAATTCCCCTCCCGAGACCGGGGGGGCCCATGGATCAGTTTTGCACTGGGGCCCCATGGATTGTGTGCCACTGTTACAGGCTATAGCTACTAGACAATGGTTGTTGATCCAGGGAGTTATTCTGATGTCTGATTGGAGTCGGGAAGGAATTTTTTCCCCCTTAAGTGGGGAAAATTGGCTTCTACCTCACAGTTTTTTTTTTGCCTTCCTCTGGATCAACTTGCAGGATTACTGACCAAACTGGATAGATGGAGGGCTTTTATCGGCCTTATATACTATTTTACTAGTGAAAATATTACCTTCAGGCTCGGTGAGACAATCAAAGAATGGGAAGGCTATAGCTTCCTAACATCCTTGGCCCCATAACAGTTGATTAGTATATATATTTTTGTAATCTTCAACGTAGCATACTATATACTCTATACCATATATTCGTCATACATCTCAACCATCAGTGGCCTTATCCCATTACCTTAGAGGGTTGTAGTCTACATCAAGATCCAATTCTTGATAATTAGATTGAATCTGAGAAGGTTGATTTACAAAAAGTTGGTCTTCTGAGTCCATGCAAACTATATCTAAGAGTCATTTCCATACTAAAGTTGGTCATAGGCATTTTTTGTTGTTGGATCCCCTTAATCCTTGAAGGGTCTGCTAACAATCTAGGTGATGCCAGACAAATTGGATTTTCTTTTTACTTACCTGATTCTTTTGACTCCCTTGAAGGTACAAATTATACTGTCTGGGAACTGTTTGTTTGTCTCATTCCATCCATTTTGGCCCAGCCAATTTTATAGACATGTCAGGGGTCATAAGTTCTTCGGATCTTTTACAAAAAACATTTCTGATAATTTTTTTTAGTCCTGTCAATAAAAGTTGAACCCGTATGGTTAGTCAAAAATAGTTGCTAGATCTACAGCCACCCTTGCCCATCTTTTCAAAAAACAGGTAGAATCTTTTCAATGGCCAACAGTTTTGAGAAAAAAAAAAAACACAAAAATTCATTACAAAATTCATTAATCATCGGCAATGTGACTTTTTGAAAGGATGGAAATGAGTTCCTGGAATGGGAAAGGCTGGACGTGCAGCTCATCAGAGAGGATCAGGTCCCAGTTTATGTGCCATGTACTTGGCAGAAGCCGACGGACCTGGCAATGAAATATTTCCCTGGGGTGTGGGAGACAAGCAGCTGTAAACTAACAGTCACTGATAGGGCCCTGAGCTGGGCAGACAAGACTTGTTACTGAAATGTGATTTTTGAAAAATGACCCTTCAACAGTTTAAACAGTGAGAACTAACAGTAAAATGAATGGAAAAAAAAAAGAGGCCTAATGTAATTTCTTTGTAATTCCTCCTATAGGCATATAGACAATAACCTACGTTGGAGAACCTGTTGAGTTGCTTGAGTTCACAGAGGGGATCCTGTATCTTTATTGTCTGTATTATACATTTTGACAAAATCTTACTAGTGATGGACGAACATCTGCTGGGACGGTTTGCGAACGCGAATGCGTGAACACGATCAAATGTTCGCGAACCGCAAGTTCACGGCGGGTCCCATTCATTTTAATGGCAGGCGAACCTGAAAAACCTTCAGCTCTTATTTGCAGCCAAGAAATACTTACTAGAAGTGCACAAATAGTCCCACAACATGGACCGTGACATAGCGGATGTAGTATTCGAATTTCTGATCTCCATTCATTATTTTTTTCAATGCGAAATATCGGCAATATAATTTTCGCGTAAGCGCATGCGCAAATGCACTATACAGTACCTAAATGCACTATAAAGAAAGCATATTAGTATATAACACCCCTGGGGGTGACTGGTATATCACACCAGTAGAAATTAGTTGTTCCAATAACGCTTGTCCCTTTATATACCTGCAGTATCGCAGCAGAACCGCACACAACTGCCGCACAATACAAATGCACTATAATATACCGTCTAACATAGAAAGTATATTATAACATTGTACAAGGAAGGCAATCCATTAGAATATACATGAAGATAAAACGTAACCTTTAATAATGCTACTATGAGGGTCACTTCACACGTCCGTAAGTGTTTTGCGGATCAGCAAATGCGGTTGCGGACAGCACATTCCGGCCCCATTGAAAATGAATGGGGCTGCACCCATTCCGCAAAATTGCGGAACGAATGCGGACCCATTTTGCGGACTTGTGAATGGAAAAGATATCCCTCAAAATGAAAATAAATTTAATTATTAAAGTTAAGCAAAAAACATAGATGTGGTCGGCAATAACAAGTGCTCGGCGGCACCAAATCAGAAACCATATGTCCTACCACAATCCGGGGGGTTCCAGTGCACATCCATGAATCCCGGAGGGAAAGCAAAAACCATCTATCCCTGGGCTACATGATGATGTGGTATTGAAGGACAGGGTGGGCAAAGAACTGTCCCTGATATTGCCCTACAGGGGGGTGCTATTCTGGCCCTGATAGCCTAACCACAGACCACCCGCCCTGATAAGAGCGACTCGCCCGGAACCTTACCCTATATAAAAATTGCCCTAGTAAAGCCCCTAGCCCCTAGGCCCCTGACTTCCAGGTGATCACTATAGACACTCACCTAAAGAATTATTAGGAACACCTGTTCTATTTCTCATTAATGCGATTATCTAGTCAACCAATCACATGGCAGTTGCTTCGATGCATGTAGGGTTGTGGTCCTGGTCAAGACAATCTCCTGAACTCCAAACTGAATGTCAGAATGAGAAATAAAGGTGGGCTACAACAGCAGAAGACCCCACCGGGTACCACTCATCTCCACTACAAATAGGAAAAAGAGGCTACAATTTGCACGAGCTCACCAAAATTGGACTGTTGAAGACTGAAAAAATGTTGCCTGGTCTGATGAGTCTTGATTTCTGTTGAGACATTCAAATGGTAGAGTCCGAATTTGGCGTAAACAGAATGAGAACATGTATCCATCATGCCTTGTTACCACTGTGCAGGCTGGTGGTGGTGGTGTAATGGTGTGGCCAATTGGCCATCGTTTAAATGCCACGGGCTACCTGAGCATTGTTTCTGACCATGTCCATCCCTTCATGACCACCATGTACCCATCCTATGATGGCTACTTCCAGCAGGATAATGTACCATGTCACAAAGCTCGAATCATTTCAAATTGGTTTCTTGAACATGACAATGAGTTCACTGCACTAAAATGGCCCCCACAGTCACCAGATCTCAACCCAATAGAGCATCTTTGGGATGTGGTGGAACGGGAGCTTCGTGCCCTGGATGTGCATCCCTCAAATCTCCATCAACTGCAAGATGCTATCCTATCAATATGGGCCAACATTTCTAAAGAATGCTATCAGCACCTTGTTGAATCAATGCCACGTAGAATTAAGGCAGTTCTGAAGGCAAAAGGGGGTCCAACACCGTATTAGTATGGTGTTCCTAATAATTCTTTAGGTGAGTGTAGATCTATGTGTTTTTAACTCATTATAAAAGTATATTATAGTTATATCGCACCCCTCTGTATCACACCTATCGATAGCACACCTATACCAGTGCTTAAAAGGACTTTTGTGGCCCTATTAGTTAGCATTTGGTGTCCCTAACAGCCTGTCCCTGCTCCACACAGCAACCTCTCCCTACACTGGCAAAACACTGAATGTAAAATGGCGGCCAGATCAGGTTTATTTATAAGGTAGGGGGTACGTCCATGTGCTGAAACGTCTTAATTGGCTGTCCTTGGGTCAAAGTTCTTCACAATGTAAAAGAATATGGCGGGCACGAATATCTCCATATGTTCGGCGAATAGCGAACACGCAAAGTGCGCCTTGAAACGACCCCCGGGCGAACCGCAAGGCCATCTCTAATTCTCACAGCAAAAAACAAACAAACCAGATCCTCCTTTTTGGACAAGATGACCAGCTGAGACTCCTTCAGTCTGTTTCTTCAGCATAAGATGACTTCAGATAGTTCAACATGCTTCACAGTAGTTGAGGTGAAGTGAGTCTACCTTGGGTTCTCAGGCTGGGGGTTATGACATCACAGTGCTCTACGAGGTGATATCACTAATGATGGGATTGTCGGCAATCTGTTAGCAGTCTTAGACGGGGTCAATCATTGGGTCCATCAGTCTGTATAAGTCATTATGAAATCAAAGTGCCTCAATTGTTACAATTGCAAAGCCTAAAAGGTCCACAGGCCTGTCTACTACACATAACCGTTTTGTAGTGAAGTAACTACTGCAGAAATAGCCATAGTGTCAGCTACAGCGGCTGCAGATGTAGAGGGGCCTGACCTGGCACAAAAGCTCCTGACTCTAGCTAGCATTAGGACATTGTTTGCAGCAGCACCAAGAATGGTAAGTAAATAGCATGGTATGGTCGGGGGAACCAAATCCATTTTGGGGGTCTTATCTGTAGTCTAAATGAATATGGGTGTGTGGTCTAGAGCCTGAATTAATTTAAGGGTTTGGTCGGAGGTCTAAATTATGGTAATTTTGGGGGGTTTGACCTGGATTACAAATTAATATGGTGTTGTGGCTTGGAGTTTGAACTAATTTAGGGGTGTGGAGCCAAAATTAATTTTGGGGTTTGATCAGGGTTATGAATTACTATAGGGTTTTGACTAAATAGACTGAATTAATTTAGTGGTCTGTTCTAGGGTCTGAATTATTTTTGGGGTCTGGCTTGGAGTTTTTTAATTCGTTTTGGGGGTCTAGTCTGAGGTTTGCATTTATTTCTTGGGTCTGTTCTGGGGTATGATATGGGAATTCGGACTGGGGCCTTAATGAATTTAGGGTCTGGGAGCTGAATATATTTTGAGGTCTGATCTGGAGTATGAAGTCTGGTTTTGGGGCCTGAATTAATTTTTTGAGGTTTGGAATCTGAATAAATTTTGTAGTCTGGGACTTTAAAAAATGTAGGGGTCTGGTCTACAGTCTGGATTAGTTTTGGGATTTGTTCTTAGGTCTGATTACATTTTGGGGTCTGGTTTGGAGTTTGAATTCATGTTGGGGTCTGGTCTGGGATCTTTTTTATTTTCAGGTCCAGTTTGGGGGTCAGACTTTTTTAGCGGTCTTAATTAAGTTTTTGTATCTACGGTTAATGTCCCAATTTTTGTTTTCTACTTATGTGGCTGATAGTATGTGGGATATCATTGGGAGTTTCACAGAGGTGTAATTTTTAACGTGAATCTGCGGACAAATTTGCGCTCACCGAAATTTTTTATGCATGGATTTGAAAGGGGGACGGGGCATCCAAAAGTTTTTATTGGGCCCATTATTTCCAGGCTTAGGGTCATCACCTCCTGATCTCTGAAGCCTGCAGCAAGTAAAGGGTTAGTTGCAGCAAGAAGATTTTGCCTTTCGCTGCCAGATTGCGTCCAGGACCTCGGATCAACACAAACGCTGAAATGTAAATAGTGATTTGGATTTTGTAGACTACAAACGCTCCCCTGTAATAAACCATAAAATTATAATCAACTAAATAATCCCGCCAATGTCTCCTATTTATATAGCAACTCCACCAGCGGGTCATAAAAGCCTAACTGCTGGCAGAAGAAGACATGGCGACATGGAGATCTCATGAAATGGAGAACTGCGAGCACTCGTGGCTGCTCATGGTTTATATAGGAGGAATTGCTGCGGCTCACGACATATGTTCTTCGTATATCCCAATGGTCTCAGCTAGAGACCACCCGACAAAGTGGAATTCGATCCGAATTTCAGGAAAAATTTGATTCGCACCGAATTAGAATTTCCTCACGCTTCGAGGTAACGAATCAGATTTTTTCCTAAAATGGCTGCTGCAGGTGTTAGGACATGGAGCAAAGAACTTTGGGATCACTCACAATGCCATGCATGCAGCTGGCCAGCCCTGTGATGTCACAGCCCTATAAATAGCGCCAGCCATCTTGGATTCTGCCATTTTCCAGTGTACTTAGTGCAGGGAGAGACGTCAGCAGGCGCTAGGGACAGTGCTAGGAAAGACTTCATTGTGCTGAAAATATGATTTACAAGTTCGGGGAAAGATACGTCAAGCTGTAGAGAAAGGATAGGGAGGCATCATGTACACTATGAAAGGAGAACAGGGTGCAATAGGAGAGTGTACAGCCTGGGTAATAGGAGCGAGTCTATTACACCTTGCTGCACTGACTGCGGATCCACATTGCTGTTATACTGCTGCTTTTAGGTTGTTTGCACTATGTGATACATCACCAATTCCAGCAAACCTTGTTTGTGATTGGGGTGCAAGTTCCGTGTGATACAGCCATTTATGGGGTGCATTAATAGGGAAGATACGTACGTCCTATTAGTCATTCTGAGTTGATTTTTCATTGTTTTACTTTTTTGGGGGGTGTATTAATAGGGAAAAAAGGAAAAAAATATATGGCATAAGTGCTGTTCAGCTGTGAAGTTACATTGTACTACAGCTATTTACGGGGTGTATTAATAGGAAATATATGTACGTCCTATTAGCCGTTCTGCGTTGATTTTACATTGTCTTACATTTTTTTGGGGGGTGTATTAATAGGGAAAAAAAAATATAAAAAATATATGGCATAAGTGCTGTTCAGCAGTAAAGTTACATTGTACTACAGCCATTTACGGGGTGTATTAATAGGATAGATACGCACGTCCTATTAGCTGGCCTGCGTTGATTTTACATTGTCTTACTTTTTTTGGGCGGTGAAGTTACATTGTACTACAGCCATTCACGTGGTGTATAAAAAGGAACTATACGTACCTCCCATTAGCCGTTCTGCGGTAAATTGTGATCGTTATATTTCTTTTTTTGAGGTGTAGAAATAGGAAAAAGAACACATCTTAATTGCCGTTCTGCGGTGAAGTTACATTGTACTACAGCCATTTACGTGGTGTACAAAAAGGAAATATATGTATGTCCCATTAGCCATTCTGCGGTAAATTGTGGTTGTTATATTTCTTTTTTTGGGTTGAAGTTATACCATAGGAAAAAGAATACGTCTTAATTGACCTTTTGCGGTAAATTGTGATTGTTATTCTTTTTTTGGGGGGAAGGAGTTCATTTATTTAAAAAAATATATGTATGTTTTAATTGCCGTTCAGCAGTCAAGTAACATTGTACTTCAGCCTTTTTTGGGGAGTATTATTTTAATTTAAGGCTACTTTCACATAGTTCAGGGATCTCACAAGCGGTGCCTCCATTCCGCTTTGGTGTCCGTCTGACGAAACTGAGCCAAACGGATCCGTTCTGACACACAATGTAAGTCAATGGGGACGGATCCATTTCCTCTGAAACATTATGGCACAATAGAAAACGGATCCGTCCTCCATTGACTTTCAATGGTGTTCAAGACGGATCCGTCTTGGCTATGTTAAAGATCATACAAATGGATCCATTCTGAACGGATGCAGACGTTTGTATTATCTGAACGGATGCATTTGTGCAGATCCATGACGGGTCCGCACCAAATGTGAGTGTGAATGTAGCCTAATTATTTTATTATACAGTATGTCAGACAGACAGGTGACGGGCCCTTCAAAGGGAACGGGCAGTGGCCAAAATGTTTCTGTTGCAGGCAGCAGAAGGAGGGGGGTGGCAGCAGGAGTCGCAGCAAGAGACCTGAGCTCCTGGTGTCATCTAGTGGTCGTGTCTTCACTAGCAACCCAGCGGTGCTTGAATGGTTGACTTGGTCTTTGACTTTGTCGCAAGTGACATCAGACACCCCAGAGTCGGTGGGTTCCTCTGACACGACGCTTAGTTGGCATGGCCCGGGAGCAGGGCCTGTGCCCCCACCTATCCTCTGTAATTTTCAGTTCCCTCAGTGCGAGAAGTATTATATGCCGTAGGCTCTATTCCACTTTTCAGCGAGGATGAGCTACTAGAGGACAGTCAGCAGCTACTGCCCAGCCAAGATCTGGAGGAGACATCCACCGCTTCCTCCGGTAGGCGGGCAGTTAGTGATGATGAAAGTTGCGTGGGAGCAGGTGTTGCGAGCAATCAGGCTCTTAGCCCTGAGACCGTTGAGGGGGACATCAGTGACATTCAGACAGTAGCGGATGATGATGATGTTGTAGCCGGGAGCCGGGTGAAGATGGGGCTTCATCATCATCATCAGGAGAAGAGAGTGGCAGCTTGTGCGTGAGGCAACAGCTGAGCCAGCAGGGTGGCAGCTTGGCTGTAAGTCACCAGGGTGGCAGCAGTGGGAGCCAAACGTGCCCAGGGTAGACCACCTGCTTCGCAAGAGCCTACCAGCCCCAAAAGTAGCGGTGGTGCGGTTCACAGAGGCAGCGGTAGCAGGCAGTCAGCGTGGAGTATTGGAGGGAAAGTGCAATACTCGACGGTGTGGCAATTTTTTGTTAGGCCGCCAGAGGAGGTGAACATGGCCATTTGCAGAATTTGTGGGCAGAAGGTGAAGCGTGGCCAGGGTGCCAATGTTGGAACCACAGCCCTGCATTAACACATGCAGCGTCAGCATAAAGTGGCCTGGGAGAACCGTGGCATCGCCAGTATAACATATATTATTTTTTTATATGTACAATTACAATACTTTTACTGGCACATGATGGTGGGGCCTCTTGTTACTGGCACATGATGGGGGAGCTCTTGTTACTGACACATGATGGGGGGCTTTTGTTACTGGCACATGATGGGGGCTCTTGTTACTGGAACATGATGAGGGGGCTCTTGTTACTGGCACATGATGAGGGGGCTCTTGTTACTGGCACATGATGAGCGGGCTCTTGTTACTGGCACATGATGGGGGGGCTCTTGTTACTGGCACATGATGGGGGGCTCTTGTTACTGGCACATAATGGGGGGCTCTTGTTACTGGCACATAATGGGGGGCTCTTGTTACTGGCACATGATGGGGGCTCTTGTTACTGGCACATGATTGGGGGGCCTCTTGTTACTGGCACATGATTGGGGGGCCTCTTGTTACTGGCACATGATGGGGGCTCTAGTTACTGGAACATTATGGGGGGCTCTAGTTACTGGCACATGATTGGGGGGGCTTTTGTTCCTGGCACATGATTGGGGGGTGCTCTTGTTCCTGGCACATGATTTGGGGGTGCTCTTATTCCTGGCACATGATTGGGGGCCTCTTGTTACTGGCTCATGATGGGGGGCTCTAGTTACTGGCACATGATTGGGGGGGCCTCTTGTTCCTGGCACATGATTGGGGGGGGTGCTCTTGTTCCTGGCACATGATTGGGCGGATGCTCTTGTTACTGGCACATGATTGGGGGGTGCTCTTGTTCATGGCATATGATTGGGGGCCTGGGGGGTGATCTTGTTCCTGGCACATGATTGGGGGGCTCTTGTTCCTGGCACATGATTGGGGGCCTGGGGGAGGTGCTCTTGCGCTTGTTCCTGGCACATGATTGGGGGCCTGGGGGGGGGCTCTTGTTACTGGCACATGATTGGGGGGTGCTCTTGTTACTGACACATGATCAGGGGCTCTTGTTACTGGTACATGATGGGGGGCTCTTGTTACTGGTACATGATTGGGGGGGCTCTTGTTACTGGCACATGATTGGGGGGCTCTTGTTACTGGCACATGACTGGGGGGCATCTAAGGGGGCACATTTTACTGGCATATTATTGGGGGCAGTTATTACTGGCACATTATTGGAGGCACATTTTACTGGCACATTATTGGGGGCACTTATTACTGGCACATTATTGGGGCACTTTTTACTGACACATTATTGGTGGGCACTATAGGGGCATCTACTGAGGCCAAAAAGAAGGGGTATGTTATATGGGGGGCTCTGTACAGTAGCATTTTATACTGGGACACATTATGGTGGGTACTGTGGGGGAGAGGAGAACTATGGGGTCATCTACGGGGGCACTAAGAAGAGACATTTTATACTTGCAAATTATGGGGGACACTGAGGGCATCTACTGGGTAACTATATATGGGGCATTTTATACTGGTACATTATGGGGGGCACTAGGAGGAAGGGGGGAGAGGAGCACTATGGGGGCATTTACTGGGGGCACTATATAGGGGTATTTTATACTGGCACATTATGGGGGCACTATGAGGACATTAACTCAGCTGTGGACATTACAAGGGGGTATTTTTTGCAATGTCACATTATAAGGAGAATTAGTTAATTATACAGTATACCTCTACACTGTGCCACACAATATACAGTATACCTCTACACTGTGCCACACAATATACAGTATACCGCTACACTGTGCCCCACAATATACAGTATACCTCTACACTGTGCCCCACAATATACAGTATACCTCTACACTGTGCCCCACAATATACAGTATACCTCTGCACTGTGCCACACAATATACAGTATACCTCTACACTGTGCCACACAATATACAGTATACCGCTACACTGTGCCACACAATATACAGTATACCTCTACACTGTGCCCCACAATATACAGTATACCTCTACACTGTGCCCCACAATATATAGTATACCGCTACACTGTGCCACACAATATACAGTATACCTCTACACTGTGCCACACAATATACAGTATACCTCTACACTGTGCCACACAATATACAGTATACCGCTACACGGTGCCCCACAATATACAGTATACCTCTTACACTGTGCCCCCAATATACAGTATACCTCTACACTGTGCCCCACAATATACAGTATACCTCTACACTGTGCCCCACAATATACAGTATACCTCTCCACTGTGCCACACAATATACAGTATACCGCTACACTGTGCCCCACAATATACAGTATACCTCTACACTGTGCCCCACAATATACAGTATACCTCTACACTGTGCCCCACAATATACAGTATACCTCTACACTGTGCCACAATATACAGTATACCGCTTACACTGTGCCACACAATATACAGTATACCTCTACACTGTGCCCACAATATATAGTATACCGCTACACTGTGCCCCACAATATACAGTATACCTCTACCACTGTGCCACACAATATACAGTATACCGCTACACTGTGCCCCACAATATACAGTATACCTCTACACTGTGCCACACAATATACAGTATACCTCTACACTGTGCCACACAATATACAGTATACCTCTACACTGTGCCACACAATATACAGTATACCTCTACACTGTGCCACACAATATACAGTATACCTCTACACTGTGCCACACAATATACAGTATACCTCTACACTGTGCCACACAATATACAGTATACCTCTACACTGTGCCACACAATATACAGTATACCTCTACACTGTGCCCACAATACAGTATACCTCTACACTGTGCCACACAATATACAGTATACCTCTACACTGTGCCACACAATATACAGTATACCTCTACACTGTGCCACACAATATACAGTATACCTCTACACTGTGCCACACAATATACAGTATACCTCTACACTGTGCCACACAATATACAGTATACCTCTACACTGTGCCACACAATATACAGTATACCTCTACACTGTGCCACACAATATACAGTATACCTCTACACTGTGCCACACAATATACAGTATACCTCTACACTGTGCCCCACAATATACAGTATACCTCTACACTGTGCCACACAATATACAGTATACCTCTACACTGTGCCACACAATATATACACTGTGCCACACATATACAGTATACCTCTACACTGTGCCACACAATATACAGTATACCTCTACACTGTGCCACACAATATACAGTATACCTCTACACTGTGCCACACAATATACAGTATACCTCTACACTGTGCCACACAATATACAGTATACCTCTACACTGTGCCACACAATATACAGTATACCTCTACACTGTGCCCCACAATATACAGTATACCTCTACACTGTGCCCCACAATATACAGTATACCTCTACACTGTGCCACCAATATACAGTATACCTCTACACTGTGCCACACAATATACAGTATACCTCTACACTGTGCCACACAATATACAGTATACCTCTACACTGTGCCACACAATATACAGTATACCTCTACACTGTGCCCCACAATATACAGTATACCTCTACACTGTGCCCCACAATATACAGTATACCTCTACACTGTGCCCCACAATATACAGTATACCTCTACACTGTGCCCCACAATATACAGTATACCACTACACTGTACCACACAATATACAGTATACAGCTAAGCTGTGCCACACAATATACAGTATACCTCTACACTGTGCCCCACAATATACAGTATACCTCTACACTGTGCCCCACAATATACAGTATACCGCTACACTGTGCCCCACAATATACAGTATACCGCTACACTGTGCCACAATATACAGTATACCTCTACACTGTGCCCCACAATATACAGTATACCTCTGACACTGTGCCACACAATATACAGTATACCTCTACACTGTGCCACACATATATACAGTATACCGCTACACTGTGCCACACAATATACAGTATACCTCTACACTGTGCCCCACAATATATAGTATACCTCTACACTGTGCCACACAATATACAGTATACCTCTACACTGTGCCACACAATATACAGTATACCTCTACACTGTGCCACACATATACAGTATACCTCTACACTGTGCCACACAATATACAGTATACCTCTACACTGTGCCACACAATATACAGTATACCTCTACACTGTGCCACACATATACAGTATACCTCTACACTGTGCCACACAATATACAGTATACCTCTACACTGTGCCACACAATATACAGTATACCTCTACACTGTGCCCCACAATATACAGTATACCTCTACACTGTGCCACACAATATACAGTATACCTCTACACTGTGCCACACAATATACAGTATACCCTCTACACTGTGCCACACAATATACAGTATACCTCTACACTGTGCCCCACAATATACAGTATACCTCTACACTGTGCCACACAATATACAGTATACCGCTACACTGTGCCACACAATATACAGTATACCTCTACACTGTGCCACACATATACAGTATACCGCTACACTGTGCCACACAATATACAGTATACCTCTACACGTGCCCCACAATATACAGTATACCTCTACACTGTGCCCACACAATATACAGTATACCTCTACACTGTGCCACCACAATATACAGTATACCTCTACACTGTGCCCCACAATTATACAGTATACGCTAACTACACTGTGCCACACAATATACAGTATACCTCTTACACTGTGCTCCACAATATACAGTATACCTCTACACTGTGCCACACAATATACAGTATACCTCTACACTGTGCCCACAATATACAGTATACCTCTACACTGTGCCCCACAATATACAGTATACCTCTACACTGTGCCCCACAATATACAGTATACCTCTACACTGTGCCCCACAATGTACAGTATACCTCTACACTGTGCCACACAATATACAGTATACCACTACACTGTGCCACACAATATACAGTATACCACTACACTGTGCCACACAATATACAGTATATCTCTACACTGTGCCACACAATATACAGTATACCGTTACACTGTGTAGTTTGTTCTATAAGCACCATTGTTTTTGCCCTGTGAGTTCATGCCTGCACCTTCTTTGACACACACACATCCCGTATACGCTGTGAATGGGGATTGCGGTGCATGCGCAGTCTCAGGTTCCTACAGACTCCACATTTGTGTACGGCAATCCCCATTCACCCATTCATGGCACATGCGCAGGATCTTAACACGTTGCTGTCAAGTGAGATGTTGGTGTCAACAAAAGGAGCGGACGTGACTTTACATGGGCGAAGTGTCACGGTCTGGAGGGCACAGAGGACCCCCTACCACACCTCTTTTGACACTCTGGGCCCCCATAAGTGTTTTACTTATAATTTTTTTTTAATTTAAGCTAAGTAAAGGCTAAGGAATAGATTCTATAAAGGTATGCAAGGTATCGATACATCAATATCTATTCAGCTATGATGGTGATTTCATATGCATAAAACATTTGACAGATGCACTTTATTTGTGTTATAAAAAATTGCTCTGCGTTGCGTTTTCATTTTCTATAAAAAGGCCCATTAAAATCTTCAGCACCAGGCCCATGATGCTCTTAATCCGGCCCTGCATGGCATACTGACTCACAGTATTTTTTCACTACCACAGCAAGGCACAGTGTTCTACACCTCTATAAAGGCTCTCTGCAGCCAGGAAATAGCTGTTTTTTAACGCGATTTGCCACAAATAAATTCGGATCAAATTTAATCTTTTCAGAAAATTTGGCAAATCGACCGAATCTAATTTTTGAGAAATTCGCTCATCTCTAGTCTCAGTTGAGCTGAAGTATTAGAGGTGGCTTCCCTTTCAAATCCGAATATTTCCAGTAAAATGGGTCCTTGACTCTCCTTCTGCCACCAGGTTATAAAATTTCAAATCAACAATATCATTTGCCAAAGAAGTTCATGGTTTAGCTGTTGTGTTGGCTGTTTACTTGGTCATCCTTTTTGCATTTTGACATTGCATTCTTCTCTAGAAGGGACAACCACATGGAGGAGTGGTGCCCGACAATAGGGCGAAAGGATAGCCATATGGCCTATGAAGTGGAAGAGTTTCAGTCTCCTTACCATCAAAAACATCTATATAACTGGTGTATGAAGAAGGTTGTCCCTGGAGGTTTTGAGGGGTTTAAGACTAGGGCTAGCTGGAATGTAGGCAGACCTCGTGAGTGGCATCGAGACCCCCAACGGAGGCCTTCTTCTGAGCCCCAATTGATAATCAGAACCATCTAGACCTAGTCAAAGTGACCCCAGCAATAATGTACTGAGGGATTTGGGGAGTACATAGAAGGAGATCTCAGTATACAGAACCCCCTCTTGGAGATCCACGGGCACAGTAGAGTACAGGATAGGTTCAGGGAGAATTATTCCATTGACTGAGACCACAACCAAGCACTCTTCCAGGCATACACTGGGTATGTGGTATGAAGTAACTAAGGAATGTTGAAGGAAGCTGCCAGCAGAACCACAGTCCAGAAAGACCCATTCAGAAAATCAGATGTTACTGCAGTACAGAACCACTGGAATTGTCAGTTTTGGAGAGAAGTCATCTTCACCTAAGCTTGTCTCTCCTACCAAACCTAGGCACTGGAATTTCCCAGTTTGAGAGGGCAATTCATCACATAACTAGAACCACCACTGCATTAAAGGCACAAGTTGTTGTTGGGGCTAGGGATGAGCGAACTCGAACTGTATAGTTCGGGTTCGTACCGAATTTTGGGGTGTCCGTGACACGGACCCGAACCCGGACATTTTCGTAAAAGTCCGGGTTCGGGTTCGGTGTTCGTCGCTTTCTTGGCGCTTTTGTGACGCTTTCTTGGCGCTTTTTGAAAGGCTGCAAAGCAGCCAATCAACAAGCGTCATACTACTTGCCCCAAGAGGCCATCACAGCCATGCCTACTATTGGCATGGCTGTGATTGGCCAGAGCACCATGTGACCCAGCCTCTATTTAAGCTGGAGTCACATAGCGCCGCCCGTCACTCTGCTCTGATTAGCGTAGGGAGAGGTTGCGGCTGCGACAGTAGGGCGAGATTAGGCAGATTAACTCCTCCAAAGGACTTGATTAACTGATCGATCTGCAGCTGTGGATCATTGAGCTGCTGATCCTCAATTGCTCACTGTTTTTAGGCTGCACAGACCGTTTGTCAGTCTCATTTTTCTGGGGTGATCGGCGGCCATTTTGTGTCTTGTGGTGCGCCAGCACAAGCTGCGACCAAGTGCATTTAACCCTCAATGGTGTGGTTGTTTTTTGGCTAAAGCCTACATCAGGGTGAAGCTGTCACACCAAGTGCATTTAACCAGCAATAGTCTGTTCATTTTTTGGCCATATACAAAATCAGGGGCAAGCTGCGCCTGTCACCAAGTGCATTTAACCCTCAATGGTGTGGTTGTTTTTTGGCTAAAGCCTACATCAGGGTGAAGCTGTCACACCAAGTGCATTTAACCAGCAATAGTCTGTTCATTTTTTGGCCATATACAAAATCAGGGGCAAGCTGCGCCTGTCACCAAGTGCATTTAACCCTCAATGGTGTGGTTGTTTTTTGGCTAAAGCCTACATCAGGGTGAAGCTGTCACACCAAGTGCATTTAACCAGCAATAGTCTGTTCATTTTTTGGCCATATACAAAATCAGGGGCAAGCTGCGCCTGTCACCAAGTGCATTTAACCCTCAATGGTGTGGTTGTTTTTTGGCTAAAGCCTACATCAGGGTGAAGCTGTCACACCAAGTGCATTTAACCAGCAATAGTCTGTTCATTTTTTGGCCATATCCCAGTCTAATTCTGTCACTAAATCCATACCGGTCACCCAGCGCCTAAATACTAGGCCTCAAATTTATATCCAGCTAAATCTGTCCCTAGTGCTGTAGCTGGGCGAGTTATTTAGTGTCCGTTCAAGCACATTTCTTGTTCTGGGTTGAAATACAATTCTCAATTTAGCAATTTCATAATTTAGTGGTTCCTGCTATATCAGAGCTCTTTGAAATCTATCCCAAAAAGGGTATATAATATTGAAGGTGCACATAGGGTCATTCAGAGTAACTTCACACACACCCGCTACTGTGTATTTCCAAGTCTAATTCTGTCACTAAATCCATACCGGTGACCCAGCGCCTAAATACTAGGCCTCAAATTTAATTCCCTCTAAATCTCTCGTTACCCACCGCTGTACTGTTGTTGCTGGGCAAGATATTTAGTGTCCGTCAAAGCACATTTTTTGTTCTGGGTTGAAGTACAATTCCCAATTTAGCAATTTCATAATTTAGTGGTTTCTGCTATATCAGAGCTATTTGAAATCTATCCCTAAAAGGGTATATAATATTGAAGGTGCACATAGGGTCATTCAGAATAACTTCACACACACCCGCTACTGTGTATTTCCAAGTCTAATTCTGTCACTAAATCCATACCGGTGACCCAGCGCCTAAATACTAGGCCTCAAATTTAATCCCTCTAAATCTCTCGTTACCCACCGCTGTACTGTTGTTGCTGGGCAAGATATTTAGTGTCCGTCAAAGCACATTTTTTGTTCTGGGTTGAAGTACAATTCCCAATTTAGCAATTTCATAATTTAGTGGTTTCTGCTATATCAGAGCTATTTGAAATCTATCCCTAAAAGGGTATATAATATTGAAGGTGCACATAGGGTCATTCAGAATAACTTCACACACACCGCTTCTGTGCATTTCCAAGTCTAATTCTGTCACTAAATCCATACCGGTGACCCAGCGCCTAAATACTAGGCCTCAAATTTAAATCCCTCTAAATCTCTCGTTACCCACCGCTGTACTGTTGTTGCTGGGCAAGATATTTAGTGTCCGTCAAAGCACATTTTTTGTTCTGGGTTGAAGTACAATTCCCAATTTAGCAATTTCATAATTTAGTGGTTTCTGCTATATCAGAGCTATTTGAAATCTATCCCTAAAAGGGTATATAATATTGAAGGTGCACATAGGGTCATTCAGAATAACTTCACACACACGCTTCTGTGCATTTCCAAGTCTAATTCTGTCACTAAATCCATACCGGTGACCCAGCGCCTAAATACTAGGCCTCAAATTTAAATCCCTCTAAATCTCTCGTTACCCACCGCTGTACTGTTGTTGCTGGGCAAGATATTTAGTGTCCGTCAAAGCACATTTTTTGTTCTGGGTTGAAGTACAATTCCCAATTTAGCAATTTCATAATTTAGTGGTTTCTGCTATATCAGAGCTATTTGAAATCTATCCCTAAAAGGGTATATAATATTGAAGGTGCACATAGGGTCATTCAGAATAACTTCACACACACCGCTTACTGTGTATTTCCAAGTCTAATTCTGTCACTAAATCCATACCGGTGACCCAGCGCCTAAATACTAGGCCTCAAATTTAATCCCTCTAAATCTCTCGTTACCCACCGCTGTACTGTTGTTGCTGGGCAAGATATTTAGTGTCCGTCAAAGCACATTTTTTGTTCTGGGTTGAAGTACAATTCCCAATTTAGCAATTTCATAATTTAGTGGTTTCTGCTATATCAGAGCTATTTGAAATCTATCCCTAAAAGGGTATATAATATTGAAGGTGCACATAGGGTCATTCAGAATAACTTCACACACACGCTTCTGTGCATTTCCAAGTCTAATTCTGTCACTAAATCCATACCGGTGACCCAGCGCCTAAATACTAGGCCTCAAATTTAAATCCCTCTAAATCTCTCGTTACCCACCGCTGTACTGTTGTTGCTGGGCAAGATATTTAGTGTCCGTCAAAGCACATTTTTTGTTCTGGGTTGAAGTACAATTCCCAATTTAGCAATTTCATAATTTAGTGGTTTCTGCTATATCAGAGCTATTTGAAATCTATCCCTAAAAGGGTATATAATATTGAAGGTGCACATAGGGTCATTCAGAATAACTTCACACACACCGCTTCTGTGCATTTCCAAGTCTAATTCTGTCACTAAATCCATACCGGTGACCCAGCGCCTAAATACTAGGCCTCAAATTTAAATCCCTCTAAATCTCTCGTTACCCACCGCTGTACTGTTGTTGCTGGGCAAGATATTTAGTGTCCGTCAAAGCACATTTTTTGTTCTGGGTTGAAGTACAATTCCCAATTTAGCAATTTCATAATTTAGTGGTTTCTGCTATATCAGAGCTATTTGAAATCTATCCCTAAAAGGGTATATAATATTGAAGGTGCACATAGGGTCATTCAGAATAACTTCACACACACGCTTCTGTGCATTTCCAAGTCTAATTCTGTCACTAAATCCATACCGGTCACCCAGCGCCTAAATACTAGGCCTCAAATTTATATCCCGCTGAATTTGAATACAATACATTGGGCCAAATAATATATTTGTTGTTGTGGTGAACCATAACAATGAGAAAAACATCTAGTAAGGGACGCGGACGTGGACATGGTCGTGGTGGTGTTAGTGGACCCTCTGGTGCTGGGAGAGGACGTGGCCGTTCTGCCACATCCACACGTCCTAGTGTACCAACTACCTCAGGTCCCAGTAGCCGCCAGAATTTACAGCGATATATGGTGGGGCCCAATGCCGTTCTAAGGATGGTAAGGCCTGAGCAGGTACAGGCATTAGTCAATTGGGTGGCCGACAGTGGATCCAGCACGTTCACATTATCTCCCACCCAGTCTTCTGCAGAAAGCGCACAGATGGCGCCTGAAAACCAACCCCATCAGTCTGTCACATCACCCCCATGCATACCAGGGAAACTGTCTCAGCCTCAAGTTATGCAGCAGTCTCTTATGCTGTTTGAAGACTCCGCTGGCAGGGTTTCCCAAGGGCATCCACCTAGCCCTTCCCCAGCGGTGAAAGACATAGAATGCACTGACGCACAACCACTTATGTTTCCTGATGATGAGGACATGGGAATACCACCTCAGCATGTCTCTGATGATGACGAAACACAGGTGCCAACTGCTGCGTCTTTCTGCAGTGTGCAGACTGAACAGGAGGTCAGGGATCAAGACTGGGTGGAAGACGATGCAGGGGACGATGAGGTCCTAGACCCCACATGGAATGAAGGTCGTGCCACTGACTTTCACAGTTCGGAGGAAGAGGCAGTGGTGAGACCGAGCCAACAGCGTAGCAAAAGAGGGAGCAGTGGGCAAAAGCAGAACACCCGCCGCCAAGAGACTCCGCCTGCTACTGACCGCCGCCATCTGGGACCGAGCACCCCAAAGGCAGCTTCAAGGAGTTCCCTGGCATGGCACTTCTTCAAACAATGTGCTGACGACAAGACCCGAGTGGTTTGCACGCTGTGCCATCAGAGCCTGAAGCGAGGCATTAACGTTCTGAACCTGAGCACAACCTGCATGACCAGGCACCTGCATGCAAAGCATGAACTGCAGTGGAGTAAACACCTTAAAACCAAGGAAGTCACTCAGGCTCCCCCTGCTACCTCTTCTGCTGCTGCCGCCTCGGCCTATTCTGCTGCTGCCGCCTCGGCCTCTTCCTCCGCCTCTGGAGGAACGTTGGCACCTGCCGCCCAGCAAACAGGGGATGTACCACCAACACCACCACCACCACCTCCGTCACCAAGCGTCTCAACCATGTCACACGCCAGCGTTCAGCTCTCCATCTCACAAACATTTGATAGAAAGCGTAAATTCCCACCTAGCCACCCTCGATCCCTGGCCCTGAATGCCAGCATTTCTAAACTACTGGCCTATGAAATGCTGTCATTTAGGCTGGTGGACACAGACAGCTTCAAACAGCTCATGTCGCTTGCTGTCCCACAGTATGTTGTTCCCAGCCGGCACTACTTCTCCAAGAGAGCCGTGCCTTCCCTGCACAACCAAGTATCCGATAAAATCAAGTGTGCACTGCGCAACGCCATCTGTAGCAAGGTCCACCTAACCACAGATACGTGGACCAGTAAGCACGGCCAGGGACGCTATATCTCCCTAACTGCACACTGGGTAAATGTAGTGGCAGCTGGGCCCCAGGCGGAGAGCTGTTTGGCGCACGTCCTGCCGCCGCCAAGGATCGCAGGGCAACATTCTTTGCCTCCTGTTGCCACCTCCTCCTTCTCGGCTTCCTCCTCCTCTTCTTCCACCTGCTCATCCAGTCAGCCACACACCTTCACCACCAACTTCAGCACAGCCCGGGGTAAACGTCAGCAGGCCATTCTGAAACTCATATGTTTGGGGGACAGGCCCCACACCGCACAGGAGTTGTGGCGGGGTATTGAACAACAGACCGACGAGTGGTTGCTGCCGGTGAGCCTCAAGCCCGGCCTGGTGGTGTGTGATAATGGGCGAAATCTCGTTGCAGCTCTGGGACTAGCCAATTTGACGCACATCCCTTGCTTGGCGCATGTGCTGAATTTGGTGGTGCAGAAGTTCATTCACAACTACCCCGACATGTCAGAGCTGCTGCATAAAGTGCGGGCCGTCTGTTCGCGCTTCCGGCGTTCACATCCTGCCGCTGCTCGCCTGTCTGCGCTACAGCGTAACTTCGGCCTTCCCGCTCACCGCCTCATATGCGACGTGCCCACCAGGTGGAACTCCACCTTGCACATGCTGGACAGACTGTGCGAGCAGCAGCAGGCCATAGTGGAGTTTCAGCTGCAGCACGCACGGGTCAGTCGCACTACAGAACAGCACCACTTCACCACCAATGACTGGGCCTCCATGCGAGACCTGTGTGCCCTGTTGCGCTGTTTCGAGTACTCCACCAACATGGCCAGTGGCGATGACACCGTTATCAGCGTTACAATACCACTTCTATGTCTCCTTGAGAAAACACTTAGGGCGATGATGGAACAGGAGGTGGCCCAGGAGGAGGAGGAGGAGGATGAGGAAGAGGGGTCATTTTTAGCACTTTCAGGCCAGTCTCTTCGAAGTGACTCAGAGGGAGGTTTTTTGCAACAGCAGAGGCCAGGTACAAATGTGGCCAGCCAGGGCCCACTACTGGAGGACGAGGAGGACGAGGATGAGGAGGAGGTGGAGGAGGATGAGGATGAAGCATGGTCACAGCGGGGTGGCACCCAACGCAGCTCGGGTCCATCACTGGTGCGTGGCTGGGGGGAAAGGCAGGACGATGACGATACGCCTCCCACAGAGGACAGCTTGTCCTTACCCCTGGGCAGCCTGGCACACATGAGCGACTACATGCTGCAGTGCCTGCGCAACGACAGCAGAGTTGCCCACATTTTAACCTGTGCGGACTACTGGGTTGCCACCCTGCTGGATCCACGCTACAAAGACAATGTGCCCACCTTACTTCCTGCACTGGAGCGTGATAGGAAGATGCGCGAGTACAAGCGCACGTTGGTAGACGCGCTACTGAGAGCATTCCCAAATGTCACAGGGGAACAAGTGGAAGCCCAAGGCCAAGGCAGAGGAGGAGCAAGAGGTCGCCAAGGCAGCTGTGTCACGGCCAGCTCCTCTGAGGGCAGGGTTAGCATGGCAGAGATGTGGAAAACTTTTGTCAACACGCCACAGCTAACTGCACCACCACCTGATACGCAACGTGTTAGCAGGAGGCAACATTTCACTAACATGGTGGAACAGTACGTGTGCACACCCCTCCACGTACTGACTGATGGTTCGGCCCCATTCAACTTCTGGGTCTCTAAATTGTCCACGTGGCCAGAGCTAGCCTTTTATGCCTTGGAGGTGCTGGCCTGCCCGGCAGCCAGCGTTTTGTCTGAACGTGTATTCAGCACGGCAGGGGGCGTCATTACAGACAAACGCAGCCGCCTGTCTACAGCCAATGTGGACAAGCTGACGTTCATAAAAATGAACCAGGCATGGATCCCACAGGACCTGTCCGTCCCTTGTCCAGATTAGACATTAACTACCTCCCCATAACCATATATTATTGGACTCCAGGGCACTTCCTCATTCAATCCTATTTTTATTTTCATTTTACCATTATATTGCGATGCTACCCAAAGTTGAATGAACCTCTCCTCTGCCTGTGTGCTAGGCCTAAATATATGCCAATGGACTGTTGCAGTGGTGGCTGACATGAAGCCTGATTCTCTGCTATGACATGCAGACTAATTCTCTGCTGACATGAAGCCAGATTGTCTGTTACGGGACCTCTCTCCTCTGCCTGGGTGCTGGGCCTAAATTTATGACCATGGACTGTTGCAGTGGTGGCTGACGTGAAGCCTGATTCTCTGCTATGACATGCAGACTGATTCTCTGCTGACATGAAGCCAGATCGTCTGTTACGGGACCTCTCTGCTCTGCCTGTGTGCTAGGCCTAAATATATGCCAATGGACTGTTGCAGTGGTGGGTGACGTGAAGCCTCATTCTCTGCTATGACATGCAGACTGATTCTCTGCTGACATGAAGCCAGATTGTCTGTTACGGGACCTCTCTGCTCTGCCTGTGTGCTAGGCCTAAATATATGCCAATGGACTGTTGCAGTGGTGGGTGACGTGAAGCCTCATTCTCTGCTATGACATGCAGACTGATTCTCTGCTGACATGAAGCCAGATCCTCTGTTACGGGAGCTCTCTCCTCTGCCTGGGTGCTGGGCCTAAATTTATGACAATTGACTGTTGCAGTGGTGGGTGACGTGAAGCCTGATTCTCTGCTATGATATGAAGACTGATTCTCTGCTGACATGAAGCCAGATTGTCTGTTACGGGACCTTTCTCCTCTGCCTGGGTTCTGGGCCTAAATTTATGAAAATTGACTCTTACAGTGGTGGGTGACGTGAAGCCTGATTCTAGGCTATGATATGAAGACTGATTCTCTGCTGACATGAAGCCAGATTGTCTGTTACGGGACCTTTCTCCTCTGCCTGGGTTCTGGGCCTAAATTTATGAAAATTGACTCTTACAGTGGTGGGTGACGTGAAGCCTGATTCTCTGCTATGATATGAAGACTGATTCTCTGCTGACATGAAGCCAGATTGTCTGTTACGGGACCTCTCTCCTCTGCCTGGGTGCTGGGCCTAAATTTATGACAATGGACTGTTGCAGTGGTGGCTGACGTGAAGCCTGATTCTCTGCTATGACATGCAGACTGATTCTCTGCTGTCATGAAGCCAGATTGTCTGTTACGGGACCTCTCTGCTCTGCCTGTGTGCTAGGCCTAAATATATGCCAATGGACTGTTGCAGTGGTGGCTGACGTGAAGCCTCATTCTCTGCTATGACATGCAGACTAATTCTCTGCTGACATGAAGCCAGATTCTCTGTTACGGGACCTCTCTCCTCTGCCTGGGTGCTGGGCCTAAATTTATGACAATGGACTGTTGCAGTGGTGGCTGACGTGAAGCCTGATTCTCTGCTATGACATGCAGACTAATTCTCTGCTGACATGAAGCCAGATTGTCTGTTACGGGACCTCTCTCCTCTGCCTGGGTGCTGGGCCTAAATATATGCCAATGGACTGTTGCAGTGGTGGCTGACGTGAAGCCTCATTCTCTGCTATGACATGCAGACTAATTCTCTGCTGTCATGAAGCCAGATTGTCTGTTACGGGACCTCTCTGCTCTGCCTGTGTGCTAGGCCTAAATATATGCCAATGGACTGTTGCAGTGGTGGGTGACGTGAAGCCTCATTCTCTGCTATGACATGCAGACTGATTCTCTGCTGACATGAAGCCAGATTGTCTGTTACGGGACCTCTCTGCTCTGCCTGTGTGCTAGGCCTAAATATATGCCAATGGACTG
The DNA here is from genome assembly GCF_014858855.1 of Bufo gargarizans. Lineage (NCBI taxonomy): Eukaryota > Metazoa > Chordata > Amphibia > Anura > Bufonidae > Bufo > Bufo gargarizans. The sequence continues at coordinate 9,573,418 of NC_058085.1, forward strand.
TTGCAGTGGTGGGTGACGTGAAGCCTCATTCTCTGCTATGACATGCAGACTGATTCTCTGCTGACATGAAGCCAGATTCTCTGTTACGGGACCTCTCTCCTCTGCCTGTGTGTGTGCTGGGCCTAAATATATGCCAATGGACTGTTGCAGTGGTGGCTGACGTGAAGCCTCATTCTCTGCTATGACATGCAGACTAATTCTCTGCTGACATGAAGACAGATTCTCTGTTACGGGACCTCCCTCCTCTGCCTGGGTGCTGGGCCTAAATATATGCCAATGGACTGTTGCAGTGGTGGCTGACGTGAAGCCTCATTCTCTGCTATGACATGCAGACTGATTCTCTGCTGACATGAAGCCAGATTCTCTGTTACGGGACCTCTCTCCTCTGCCTGTGTGTGTGCTGGGCCTAAATATATGCCAATGGACTGTTGCAGTGGTGGCTGACGTGAAGCCTCATTCTCTGCTATGACATGCAGACTGATTCTCTGCTGACATGAAGCCAGATTCTCTGTTACGGGACCTCTCTCCTCTGCCTGTGTGTGTGCTGGGCCTAAATATATGCCAATGGACTGTTGCAGTGGTGGCTGACGTGAAGCCTCATTCTCTGCTATGACATGCAGACTAATTCTCTGCTGACATGAAGACAGATTCTCTGTTACGGGACCTCCCTCCTCTGCCTGGGTGCTGGGCCTAAATATATGCCAATGGACTGTTGCAGTGGTGGCTGACGTGAAGCCTCATTCTCTGCTATGACATGCAGACTAATTCTCTGCTGACATGAAGACAGATTCTCTGTTACGGGACCTCTCTCCTCTGCCTGGGTGCCGGGGCCTAAATATCTGAGAATGGACTGTTCCAGTGGTGGGTGACGGGAAGCCAGATTCTCTGCTATGGAACCTCTCTCCAATTGATTTTGGTTAATTTTTATTTATTTAATTTTTATTTTAATTAATTTCCCTATCCACATTTGTTTGCAGGGGATTTACCTACATGTTGCTGCCTTTTGCAGCCCTCTAGCTCTTTCCTGGGCTGTTTTACAGCCTTTTTAGTGCCGAAAAGTTCGGGTCCCCATTGACTTCAATGGGGTTCGGGTTCGGGACGAAGTTCGGATCGGGTTCGGATCCCGAACCCGAACATTTCCGGGATGTTCGGCCGAACTTCTCGAACCCGAACATCCAGGTGTTCGCTCAACTCTAGTTGGGGCCTCTGGAATGAAGCTGCAGGGCATGGAGTTCTTTTCTCCCAAGTAGACACACTCTGAGGCATTTTTTAAAGTCTCATGGTGACTAATCCTGTCTCCAGGACTCGCCCGGGTCACGTGGGAAGTAATTGGAAAGGAACAACCCTTCTTCCCCTTAGAACAGACATTGAACTTTTGGGGTCTCCTGTCTGGTGGTGGCTTGAGAGCCCTTGATATTAAGGAAGAATGAACAGCAGGGAGCAAGGCAGGAGGATGCTGATGCTCGTGTATAGAGACCATGGACCAGGCAGGATGGACAACATTGTGTACGCAGTCCAGTGCAATGAGGAATGCTCAGAACTGTATATCGGCGAAACAAAACAACAACTACATCAGCGTATGGCTCATCATAGAGGAGCCAAAACCTCTGGTCAAGATTCAGCCGTGTACTTACATCTAAAAGGAACAGGTCACACCTTTGAAGACAGTCAAGTACGCGTTTTGGATAAGGAGGTCAATTGGTACAAACGAGGCGTGAAAGAGGCCATCTACGTAGAAATGGAGAAGCCAAGCTTGAATAGAGGCGGGGGGGGGGGGGGGTTAGACATCTATTGTCTGCCACATACAATGCTGCCTTGACACCTTTTTCTGGGAAGTCTTTATCATCTACTGACTCCAATTAGGATAATTAATCAACACCTTTGACCCAATGCTGGGTATAATTACCAGATGTTGATTCGGTTACATATTTATTCCCAGAATTTTTGTACAGTCACTCAGAATTGAGAAAGCTCGTTGGAAGAACGAGTGAAATGTTTTCAAGAAATCTACAGTACGTCCAGTTGCCTTGATTTATTCTTTACAGATATACCATGACCTGGATAAATGAGAACCTTCACAGACATGGACCAGGCAGGACTGATTATGGCAAAACAAAGTCTATTCTTTACTGATTAGATGATATGGGTCACAATACAAATACAGCAGGCCCAATCCAGAAGTATTTCTTAAAGTAGACTTTTCCCAAAGACTGTGCATAAAAGGTGGCTGTTATGATGGTAATCCACCTGGAGGCTCTCTCTTTATAGTCACTACCAATCTTCCCAACATAACCAGTCTCATGCAATTCCTCAATGTTTCTCTACAGAACTGCAGATGGCCAGTCCGTCTCAGGTGTGCCGGGCACCAGAAACAAAAACCCAAACCACAGGCAGTAAAGTATGAAGCTGCATGTGGGCAAAACCATTACTGACTCAGACCAAGCACAGCTTCCATGGTCCTCAAACATCTGCAAAATTCACTGCTTCTTTCCCCTAAAGGTTAACCCTTACCAAAGTTGCTTTCCTAGCAGCTTTCACTTGCAGAGGCGGTGATTTCCTGGAGAAGAATTGTTCTTGGCCTGCTTGGAAGCAGCACACACCAAGCAGGTCTTCACTGTAGCTTGCTTACTAGCATACTCTTCACTAACCAGGGGAAAATGGGACCAGCCCACTACCTGGCAAATAATACTAAGAAACTGCCAGTTAACTGTTACCAACCTATACATAACCTTTTTGGGTTACATAGTTCATTGATCATAGTCAGTATCACAGTGAACACTTATTTTAGTAATGAACTTGCTATTAACCCTTTAGTAGTGAACCAGCGGGTCACTAGTTAAGGAAGTCACAGCAAGTTTTGGGATCACATTCATTATGTGGCAGCAGTAACAGGTACAATATGGTACCTCTTGAAATAGAGACAGACTTGAGCTGAAGTGCAGGAGCTGTGACTTAAGGAGGCGGAGCTGGAACAGAGACAGCCATAAAGTCCAGACATGGAGGTCTTTAACTGCAGCAATCGTTCTTGACAAATCTGTAGTATAGTCAGCTCCTTGAATACATCTTATAACCCCAACTTGTGAGCGCCAATGGAGTCAATGGCCTGATCTTACTGTAATACGGTGGGCGTGGACCCACTGTGCCCACTGAATAGGGGCTATTCTTGAGGTGTTGTCAAATTGGACTCCTGGTTTTCACTCTTCCATCACCATAAGGGGTTCTGCTGCAGGGGCCACCACTTAGAATAGTCTTCGTACAGAGCCCTTTGACCCAGGTAGGTCAAAAGACACCGGTGCATGGAACCAAAAGGGCAGGCAGAGGGTTAGCTGAGGTCAGGGGAGGCAGAGTTCATGCAGTGAGGTAGTCAGTCAATAGGACAGGCAGGTGGCACAGGGTCAATATGGTGATCAGGCAGTGGACAGGACTGGCACAACAGGGTCAATCCAGTAAACAGCCAGAGGTCCATCATGGGACGTCAACAATACAATAGTACAGCTTCACAGGGTGAGACATGCTAGGAACCTGAAGTTCAGGCACCTTCTCAAAGGGAAAAGAACCCTATATACCCCAGAGGGGAGAGATTGGCTTGTGCCCACAATAGGCCTTTTAGAGCTGAGAAGTGTGTGCACCCTATGGGATCAAGTAGAAGGTGGCAGTCGGGGACAGCTTACAACAGAACATAGCATGGAGCAGTAGTGAGGGTAAGTACTGAGAACTCCAGAGGAGACATTGCCAGGCACAGACCACCAACTTCTACCAGTAGGGATCCTCAGATTAGTGACGTCCAACTGTAATTCTGGCCTGTAAAGAACTGTTTAAAGTGTCTGGCTGATGAAGGGGGGGTGGGGGGGTGGGGTGGGGTTAACGAACAGTGCGACAGATGGTCCTCTCCCGACCGTCCTGGAAGAGAATAAAAGACTGATAAATTAGTTGGAACATGCAAATATTTAAACTGCATGACAACCCTTTATATGGATTTATGATTATTAAAATTTTTAAAATCGAAGGATTTGCCAAAAAATGCGCACTCCGGGGTCACGGACCACCCTGGAGGGAGCGTGCCTCTTAATAAGTCCTTTCATACTGTCGTTTAGACCTCAAGACACAGGCAATGTGTTTAGGTCCAATAGATCTACTATACCTCCCCTCCCCCGAGCCGGCAGAACTAAGAGCCTGAAGAACTCTGCATGATCCATGCAGCTCCCTGAACTTTATTTACAGAGTTTAAGCGTTCGTTTCAGCCCCAGAACGTGTCTCCCTTCATCTCCTCCTGCCAAAACATAAATATCGCCATACAAAGTGCATGACTAGTCTGTCAGATCATAAACAGCACCGCGCCAGTAGCTTCATCATCAAATAGAAATGACATCTAGATAAAGTTCTAAGGCTACGTTCACATCTGCATCATGGCTTCCATTTACAGTGCGTTCCCAAGTTGCTTTATTTTTTCGATCAAAAATGAAACAATCTGCAGCGGAGGTGTGAACAAACCTAATACATACAAAACCTCATCATATACTATATTATAGCAGTTATATCCTTGTACATAGGGGCAGTATTATAGTAGTCATATCCTTATACATAGGAGCAGTATTATAGTAGTTATATTCTTGTACATAGGATGCAGTATTATAGTAGTTATATTCTTGTACATAGGAGCAGTATTATAGTAGTTATATTCTTGTACATAGGAGCAGTATTATAGTAGTTATATTCTTGTACATAGGAGCAGTATTATAGCAGTTATATTCTTGTACATAGGAGGCAGTATTATAGTAGTTATATTCTTGTACATAGGAGGCAGTATTATAGTAGTTATATTCTTGTACATAGGAGGCAGTATTATAGTAGTTATATTATTGTACAAAGGAGCAGTATTATAGTAGTTATATTCTTGTACATAGGAGCAGTATTATAGTAGTTATATTCCTGTACATAGGAGCAGTATTATAGTAGTTATATTCTTGTACATAGGAGGCAGTATTATAGTAGTTATATTCTTGTACATAGGAGCAGCATTATAGTAGTTATATTCTTGTACATAGGAGGCAGTATTATAGTAGTTATATTCTTGTACATAGGGGCAGTATTATAGTAGTTATATTCTTGTACATAGGAGGCAGTATTATAGTAGTTATATTCTTGTACATAGGAGGAAGTATTATAGTAGTTATATTCTTGTACATAGGAGGCAGTATTATAGTAGTTATATTCTTGTACATAGGAGGCAGTATTATAGTAGATATATTCTTGTACATAGGAGTAGTATTATAGTAGTTATATTCTTGTACATAGGAGGCAGTATTATAGTAGTTATATTCTTGTACATAGGAGTAGTATTATAGTAGATATATTCTTGTACATAGGAGCAGTATTATAGTAGTTATATTCTTGTACATAGGAGGCAGTATTATAGCAGTTATATTCCTGTACATAGGAGCAGTATTATAGTAGTTATATTCTTGTACATGGGAGCAGTATTATAGTAGTTATATTCTTGTACATAGGAGCAGTATTATAGTAGTTATATTCTTGTACATAGGAGGCAGTATTATAGTAGTTATATTCTTGTATGTAGGAGCAGTATTATAGTAGTTATATTCTTGTACATAGGAGGCAGTATTATAGTAGTTATATTCTTGTACATAGGAGCAGTATTATAGTAGTTATATTCTTGTACTGTCATGGAACCATGAACCAGACGTACAACAAGAGATAAGTGGAAATAAGAAGGCTTTATTGAAAATCAAGCCGTAAGCAAAAGTCCAAACGGATGGCTAAACCGAAGCAGGGTCTTGCGTAGACAGAGGTCAGGAACCAGAAGGGTAGTCAGACGAAGCCTGGATCAGGAACCAGCAGGGTAGTCAGACGAAGCCAGGATCAGGAACCAACGGGGTAGTCAGACGAGGCCAGGATCAGGAACCAGAAGCAGCAGCAGTCTTAGAAGCATGTGAACACAGGAGGACCAAGCAAGGAACTGAAGCCACAGACCTCCTATATATATGAGCTAGGCATCCAGCTCCTCCCAGTGGGAAGGAGAAGCCGCAGGGTGGGAGGCTACAAGAAACCCAGAAACCAAGATGGCCGCCAGCACATGTCAAACGAAGGAGAACAGTAAGAAGGTAAGACCATGACAGTACCTCCCCCTCAAGGGCCCCTCCTCCGCGGAGGAAGGAACGGTTTCTGAGGGAAGCGTGCGTGGAAGGCTCGGAGCAAAGCAGGAGCATGGACATCTGCGGAGGGAACCCAGGAACGCTCCTCTGGACCATAACCACGCCAATGGACCAAAAACTGCAACCGACCGCGGACCAGGCGTGAGTCCAGGATATTGCTCACCTCATATTCCTCACGATTGCCCACTTGGACCGGACGGGGCCGAGGAACCGAGGAAGTGAAACGATTACACACCAATGGCTTCAACAGGGAGACATGAAACACGTTGGAGATCCGCATGCCAGGAGGAAGCGCAAGGGCATAGGCTACCGGGTTTACCCTGCGAAGCACTCGGAAGGGACCAACAAAGCGGGGCGCCAGCTTGGGAGTGGGCACTCGAAGGTTGAGGTTGCGGGTGGACAACCATACACGGTCTCCGACCTGGTAGGAAGGAGCGGGCGCTCGTCTGCGATCAGCCTGGAGTCTCTGGCGCTGCGCAGAAACCTCAAGGGACCTCTGGATCTGTACCCAAGAAGCACGTAGGACGGAAAGGTGATCCTCCACAGCCGGAATATCCTGGGGAGAGAATACCTCCGGTAACACGGCAGGTTGGAACCCATAATTGGCCATGAAGGGAGACGTCCCAGAGGAAGAGTTCACCGCCGTGTTCCTGGCAAACTCAGCCCAAGGCAGGAGGTCAACCCAATTGTCTTGGTGATCGGAGACATAGCAACAAAGGAATTGCTCCAAGGCCTGATTGGATCGTTCTGCGGCCCCATTGGACTGAGGGTGGTAGGCCGAGGAGAAAGAGAGATGAATCCCCAACTGGGAGCAAAAGGCGCGCCAGAACCTGGACACAAACTGACTCCCCCGATCCGACACAACCTCCTTGGGCAAACCGTGCAACCGGAAGACCTCCCTGGCGAAAATCGTGGCCAACTCTTGTGCAGAGGGTAACCTCTTGAGAGGAACACAGTGGCACATTTTGGAAAACCGATCCACAATCATGAGAATGACCGTATGGCCTCGGGATGCAGGGAGGTCCACAATGAAATCCATCCCCAGGTGTGACCATGGGCGCTCCCCGGTGGCTATGGGTTGCAAAAGGCCCAACGGAAGGTGCCGAGGGGACTTACTCTGGGCACAAACGGAGCATGCCGCTACATATGCGGCGATGTCGGAACGTAGAGAAGGCCACCAGAACAGACGTGAAACAGCCCAGGACAGCTGATTCTTTCCAGGATGCCCCGCGGCCTTGGAGTTATGGTAGGTTCGCAACAACCGAGTGCGCAACTCCTCAGGCACAAAACACCTGCCGTTGGGTCTCCCAGAGGGAGCACCAGATTGAGCCGCCAAAATCTGCTCACCCAGGGGAGAGGTCAGGCTGGTGCGAATGGCGGCCAGGATCTGATTCGGAGGTATGACCGAAGTCGGAATCGACTCCTCCCCGGACAGCTCGGAGTATTGCCGTGATAAGGCATCCGCTCTGATGTTCTTGGAACCGGGTAGGTAGGAGACCACGTAATTAAAACGTGACAAGAACAGAGCCCATCTGGCCTGACGTGGTGTCAATCTCTTGGCCTCAGAAAGGTAGGTCAGATTCTTGTGGTCCGTCAGGATGAGAACCGGAACCACCGAACCCTCGAGCAAGTGCCTCCATTCTTTAAGGGCCTGCACGATGGCCAATAACTCCCTGTCACCAATCTGATAGTTGCACTCCGCGGAAGACAGTTTCCGGGAGTAAAACCCACAAGGAAGCAGAGGACCCTCTGGTGTTCTACGCTGAGACAGAAGGGCGCCTACTCCCGTCTCAGACGCGTCCACCTCGAGGACAAAGGGCAACCCAGGGTTGGGATGCGACAGAATCGGAGCCGACACAAAGGCGGACTTTAGAGCCTCAAAAGCTCGGATGGCCTCGAGCGGCCAGACCTGGAAATTACTGCCCTTCCTGGTCAGATCCGTGAGAGGCTTGGCTAGCATAGAAAAGTCCCTGACGAACTTCCGATAATAATTGGCGAAGCCCAAAAAGCGCTGCAGGGCACGGAGACCACTGGGCTGGGGCCACTGTAAGACAGCCGAAACCTTCTCAGGATCCATGGAGAACCCCTCAGCGGAAATGATGTAACCTAAGAAGGTTACCTGGGATCGGTGAAATTCGCATTTCTCAAGCTTACCGAACAGCCTGTTCTCTCGTAACCGTTGCAACACTCGTCTGACATCCATAATGTGGGCCTCCATGGATTCAGAATATACCAAGATGTCATCCAAATAGACCACCACACACTGCTGCAACAGGTCACGGAAAACATCGTTAATGAATTCCTGGAAGACTGCGGGCGCATTGCACAACCCAAAGGGCATAACCAAGGATTCATAATGACCGGTCCTGGTGTTAAACGCGGTCTTCCACTCATCGCCCGCCTTGATCCTTACCAGGTTATATGCCGCCCTCAGGTCGAGTTTGGTAAAGACCGTGGCCCCTTTGAGGCGATCGAACAGCTCGGAAATCAAGGGTATCGGGTAAGCGTTCTTGATCGTGATGCGATTGAGACCCCTGTAATCGACTGCCGTCTATCGCCTCAAGAGCCAGTGGAGAACCTCGAGGCTGCAGAGGAATGGAATTGGCGGCAGCGAACACACTATCAATGAACAAACCACCAGCACCAGAGTCCACCAACGCCTGGGTCGTCACCGAGCCCCCGACCCAGGAGAGGACAACAGTGATCAGTGGTTTGTCAACACGGGAAACCGGGGACGAGGAGACTCCACCCAAGATCTGCCCCCGACAGGATCTCAGGTGCGAGCGTTTCCCGGACGGTTCGGACATGCCAACCGAAAATGCCCACCGAGACCACAGTACATGCATCGGCCCTCGCGTCTCCGGAGTACCCTCTCCCCCTCGGACAGGCGAGCAAACCCCAGCTGCATGGGTTCACCCCCAGACGAGTCATCCCCAGGAGGCGTGGGAGGAGAGGGAGGCACGGGTGGGACAGCAAACGTAGGCGCCAATCTGTTAGAAGACCTCCGCAGGCTCTCCTTAAAGGAAGGTCTCTCCCTGAGTCTGGTGTCAATCAAAATCAGGAAAGAAATAAGAGACTCGAGCTCCACTGGTAGGTCCTTAGCTGCAACCTCATCCTTCAAGGCATCCGAGAGACCATGAGAGAAAGCAGCGACCAGAGCCTCATTATTCCAGCCCACCTCTGCTGCCAGGGTACGAAACTCAATGGCGTATTCAGCTACGGATCGTGAACCCTGTCTGATGGACATAAGGAGCTTCGCAGCAGAGGCAGCACGAGCCGGCACATCGAATACCTTCCGAAGAGAAGCAACAAAACCGGAAAACTCGGCAACCACCGGATTGTTGTTCTCCCATAAAGGGCTGGCCCAGGCCAAGGCCTTGTCCGAGAGCAGCGAGATCAAGAAGCCCACCTTTGATCTCTCAGTAGGAAAGGCATGAGGCAGCAACTCGAAATAAATGCCCACCTGGTTAAGGAAACCTCGGCACTGAGTTGGCTCTCCCCCAAAGCGCTGTGGAAGGGGGGCAGAACCGGTCATACCCCGAGACACCGCAGGCGCAGCAACAGGTGTCGGGGTAGACTCTGGCGCAACAACCGGAGCGGCAGTAGGAGCGGGCCCAGGAGCGACAACCGACCCATCGGCAACGGAAGCGAAATGAGCCGTGCGTTCAAGCAGGGTTTGCAACGCCACAGCGAACCGACCCAACAGGTGATCCTGCTGATCAAGTCTGGCAACCAGCGTAGGTAGCGAGGATGGCCCTGTACCGTCAAAATTCATGGCTTGGTCCTAATGTCATGGAACCATGAACCAGACGTACAACAAGAGATAAGTGGAAATAAGAAGGCTTTATTGAAAATCAAGCCGTAAGCAAAAGTCCAAACGGATGGCTAAACGCGTAGACAGAGGTCAGGAACCAGAAGGGTAGTCAGACGAAGCCTGGATCAGGAACCAGCAGGGTAGTCAGACGAAGTCAGGATCAGGAACCAACGGGGTAGTCAGACGAGGCCAGGATCAGGAACCAGAAGCAGCAGCAGTCTTAGAAGCATGTGAACACAGGAGGACCAAGCAAGGAACTGAAGCCACAGACCTCCTATATATATGAGCTAGGCATCCAGCTCCTCCCAGTGGGAAGGAGAAGCCGCAGGGTGGGAGGCTACAAGAAACCCAGAAACCAAGATGGCCGCCAGCACATGTCAAACGAAGGAGAACAGTAAGAAGGTAAGACCATGACATGTACATAGGAGCAGTATTATAGTAGTTATATTCTTGTACATAGGAGCAGTATTATAGTAGTTATATTCTTGTACATAGGAGGCAGTATTATAGCAGTCATATCCTTATACATAGGAGCAGTATTATAGTAGTTATATTCCTGCACATAGGAGCAGTATTATAGTAGTTATATTCTTGTACATAGGAGCAGTATTATAGTAGTAATATTCTTGTACATAGGAGCAGTATTATAGTAGTTATATTCCTGCACACAGGGCCGGCCTTTGGGGTGTGCGGGCTGTGCGGCCGCACAGGGCGCCATAGCAACAGGGGCGCCGGGCGGCAACAGCTCGCAGTGTAATATGCGGCAGGCGAGCGAGCTGGCGGCGGCTGGGCACAGGGAGATGAGCGCTTCCATTGTAGAAGCGCTCATCTCCAGTCATCTGTATCGCCGCCCTCAGGACAGCGATACAGATGCCTGCCTGTGCTGCGGTAGGGGAGGGAGAGGCGTGTCCCTTTCCCTTCCTCTGATAGGCTGCCGGCCTAGTGCCTGCAGCCTATCAGAGGCCGGCGCAGGCGGCGCGATGACGTCATCGCGCCGCCTGAGCCATACAGCGTGGGACACAGGCCAGAAGAGGCCTGCATCGCATCACTGACATGGAGGTAAGTATGTGTTTTTTTTAATTATTTTTATTATGTACAATACTTTTACTGGCGGGGGCTGTTATTACTGGAAAAGGGGGGGTGTTTGTTATTACTGGCAAAGCGGGGGCTGTTATTACTGGCGGGGGCTGTTATTACTGGCAAAGGGGGGCTGTTATTACTGGCAAAGGGGGGGCTGTTATTACTGGCAAAGGGGGGGCTGTTATTACTGGCAAAGGGGGCTGTTATTACTGGCACAGAGGGGCTGTTATTACTGACACAGAGGGGCTCTTATAACTGGGGGCTGTTATTACTGGCACAGAGGGGCTGTTATTACTGGCACAGAGGGGCTCTTATTACTGGGGGCTGTTATTACTGGCACAGAGGGGCTCTTATTACTGGGGGCTGTTATTACTGGCACAGAGGGGCTGTTATTACTGGGGGCTTTTATTACTGACACAGAGGGGCTCTTATTACTGGGGGCTGTTATTACTGGTACAGAGGGGCTCTTATTACTGGGGGCTGTTATTACTGGCACAGAGGGGCTGTTATTACTGGGGGCTGTTATTACTGGCACAGGGGGGCTGTTATTACTGGGGGCTGCTATTACTGGCACAGGGGGGCTGCTATTACTGGCATAGGGGGCTATTATTACTGGCACAGGGGGGGGGGCTGTTAATACTGGCACATGATTGGGGGCACTATAGGGGCATCTACTGAGGCCACAAAGAAGGGGTATTTTATATGGGCTCTCTGTACAGTACAATTTTATACTGGGACACATGGTGGGTACTATGGGGAAGGGGGGAGAGGAGTACTATGGGGTCATCTATGGGGGGCACTAAGAAGGGGTATTTTATACTTGCAAATTATGGGGGATACTGAGGGCATCTACTGGAGCATTTTATACTGGTACATTATGGGGGGCACTAGGAGGAAGGAGGGTGTGGAGCACTATGGGGTCATTTACTAGGGGCACTATATAGGGGTATTTTATACTGGCACATTATGGGGGCACTATGAGGACATTAGCTCAAATGGGGGCATTACAAGGGGGTATTTTTTGCACTGTCACATTAAAAGGAGAATTATTACTACGGGGGGGGGGGGCATTATGGTGGGCTTTATTACTCCCCCATGGTATGACCCCCTAGTAGCAGCACCAGCCTCTCCCTGCTCTGCTATCCCTCTGCCTCTTCTCCAAATACTTATTATGAAATCTTTCTCATTAGGATAAAACACCTCATCAACTCCACCGAGCCCCCGGCCAAAATGTGGAAGTGGCGTCCGAGATCCCCAAGGGCCAAGCCAAGTAACTGTAAGTTTTCATGTGAAATATGTTTGTTATACACATACAGGGAGTGCAGAATTATTAGGCAAATGAGTATTTTGACCACATCATCCTCTTTATGCATGTTGTCTTACTCCAAGCTGTATAGGCTCGAAAGCCTACTACCAATTAAGCATATTAGGTGATGTGCATCTCTGTAATGAGAAGGGGTGTGGTCTAATGACATCAACACCCTATATCAGGTGTGCATAATTATTAGGCAACTTCCTTTCCTTTGGCAAAATGGGTCAAAAGAAGGACTTGACAGGCTCAGAAAAGTCAAAAATAGTGAGATATCTTGCAGAGGGATGCAGCACTCTTAAAATTGCAAAGCTTCTGAAGCGTGATCATCGAACAATCAAGCGTTTCATTCAAAATAGTCAACAGGGTCGCAAGAAGCGTGTGGAAAAACCAAGGCGCAAAATAACTGCCCATGAACTGAGAAAAGTCAAGCGTGCAGCTGCCAAGATGCCACTTGCCACCAGTTTGGCCATATTTCAGAGCTGCAACATCACTGGAGTGCCCAAAAGCACAAGGTGTGCAATACTCAGAGACATGGCCAAGGTAAGAAAGGCTGAAAGACGACCACCACTGAACAAGACACACAAGCTGAAACGTCAAGACTGGGCCAAGAAATATCTCAAGACTGATTTTTCTAAGGTTTTATGGACTGATGAAATGAGAGTGAGTCTTGATGGGCCCGTGGCTGGATTGGTAAAGGGCAGAGAGCTCCAGTCCGACTCAGACGCCAGCAAGGTGGAGGTGGAGTACTGGTTTGGGCTGGTATCATCAAAGATGAGCTTGTGGGGCCTTTTCGGGTTGAGGATGGAGTCAAGCTCAACTCCCAGTCCTACTGCCAGTTTCTGGAAGACACCTTCTTCAAGCAGTGGTACAGGAAGAAGTCTGCATCCTTCAAGAAAAACATGATTTTCATGCAGGACAATGCTCCATCACACGCGTCCAAGTACTCCACAGCGTGGCTGGCAAGAAAGGGTATAAAAGAAGAAAATCTAATGACATGGCCTCCTTGTTCACCTGATCTGAACCCCATTGAGAACCTGTGGTCCATCATCAAATGTGAGATTTACAAGGAGGGAAAACAGTAGACCTCTCTGAACAGTGTCTGGGAGGCTGTGGTTGCTGCTGCACGCAATGTTGATGGTGAACAGATCAAAACACTGACAGAATCCATGGATGGCAGGCTTTTGAGTGTCCTTGCAAAGAAAGGTGGCTATATTGGTCACTGATTTGTTTTTGTTTTGTTTTTGAATGTCAGAAATGTATATTTGTGAATGTTGAGATGTTATATTGGTTTCACTGGTAAAAATAAATAATTGAAATGGGTATATATTAGTTTTTTGTTAAGTTGCCTAATAATTATGCACAGTAATAGTCACCTGCACACACAGATATCCCCCTAAAATAGCTAAAACTAAAAACAAACTAAAAACTACTTCCAAAAATATTCAGCTTTGATATTAATGAGTTTTTTGGGTTCATTGAGAACATGGTTGTTGTTCAATAATAAAATTAATCCTCAAAAATACAACTTGCCTAATAATTCTGCACTCCCTGTATAGCCTACACTGTGCCACACAATATTATTTTTATTTATTTTTTTGAGGGGGGGCGCCACAAGGTTAGCTCGCACAGGGCGCCTGAACACCTAAGGCCGGCCCTGCCTGCACATAGGAGCAGTATTATAGTAGTTATATTCTTGTACATAGGAGGCAGTATTATAGTAGGTATATTATTGTAAATAGGAGGCAGTATTACAGGGAGTGCAGAATTATTAGGCAAGTTGTATTTTTGAGGATTAATTTTATTATTGAACAACAACCATGTTCTCAATGAACCCAAAAAACTAATTAATATCAAAGCTGAATATTTTTGGAAGTAGTTTTTAGTTTGTTTTTAGTTTTAGCTATTTTAGGGGGATATCTGTGTGTGCAGGTGACTATTACTGTGCATAATTATTAGGCAACTTAACAAAAAACAAATATATACCCATTTCAATTATTTATTTTTACCAGTGAAACCAATATAACATCTCAACATTCACAAATATAAATTTCTGACATTCAAAAACAAAACAAAAACAAATCAGTGACCAATATAGCCACCTTTCTTTGCAAGGACACTCAGAAGCCGCCATCCATGGATTCTGTCAGTGTTTTGATCTGTTCACCATCAACATTGCGTGCAGCAGCAACCACAGCCTCCCAGACACTGTTCAGAGAGGTGGACTGTTTTCCCTCCTTGTAAATCTCACATTTGATGATGGACCACAGGTTCTCAATGGGGTTCAGATCAGGTGAACAAGGAGGCCATGTCATTAGATTTTCTTCTTTTATACCCTTTCTTGCCAGCCATGCTGTGGAGTACTTGGACGCGTGTGATGGAGCATTGTCCTGCATGAAAATCATGTTTTTCTTGAAGGATGCAGACTTCTTCCTGTACCACTGCTTGAAGAAGGTGTCTTCCAGAAACTGGCAGTAGGACTGGGAGTTGAGCTTGACTCCATCCTCAACCCGAAAAGGCCCCACAAGCTCATCTTTGATGATACCAGCCCAAACCAGTACTCCACCTCCACCTTGCTGGCGTCTGAGTCGGACTGGAGCTCTCTGCCCTTTACCAATCCAGCCACGGGCCCATCCATCTGGCCCATCAAGACTCACTCTCATTTCATCAGTCCATAAAACCTTAGAAAAATCAGTCTTGAGATATTTCTTGGCCCAGTCTTGACGTTCAGCTTGTGTGTCTTGTTCAGTGGTGGTCGTCTTTCAGCCTTTCTTACCTTGGCCATGTCTCTGAGTATTGCACACCTTGTGCTTTTGGGCACTCCAGTGATGTTGCAGCTCTGAAATATGGCCAAACTGGTGGCAAGTGGCATCTTGGCAGCTGCACGCTTGACTTTTCTCAGTTTATGGGCAGTTATTTTGCGCCTTGGTTTTTCCACACGCTTCTTGCGACCCTGTTGACTATTTTGAATGAAACGCTTGATTGTTCGATGATCACGCTTCAGAAGCTTTGCAATTTTAAGAGTGCTGCATCCCTCTGCAAGATATCTCACTATTTTTGACTTTTCTGAGCCTGTCAAGTCCTTCTTTTGACCCATTTTGCCAAAGGAAAGGAATTGCCTAATAATTATGCACACCTGATATAGGGTGTTGATGTCATTAGACCACACCCCTTCTCATTACAGAGATGCACATCACCTAATATGCTTAATTGGTAGTAGGCTTTCGAGCCTATACAGCTTGGAGTAAGACAACATGCATAAAGAGGATGATGTGGTCAAAATACTAATTTGCCTAATAATTCTGCACTCCCTGTATAGTAGTTATATTCTTGTACATAGGAGGCAGTATTATAGTAGTTATATTCTTGTACATAGGAGCAGTACTATAGTAGTTAGATTCTTGTACATAGGAGCAGTATTATAGTAGTTATATTCTTGTACATAGGAGGCAGTATTATAGTAGTTATATTCTTGTACATAGGAGGCAGTATTATAGTAGTTATATTCTTGTACATAGGAGCAGTATTATAGTAGTTATATTCTTGTACATAGGAGCAGTATTATAGTAGTTATATTCTTGTACATAGGAGGCAGTATTATAGTAGTTATATTCTTGTACATAGGAGCAGTATTATAGTAGTTATATTCTTGTACATAGGAGGCAGTATTATAGTAGTTATATTCATGTACATAGGAGCAGCATTATAGCAGTTATATTCTTGTACATAGGAGCAGTATTATAGTAGTTATATTCCTGTACATAGATGGAACGGCTCGCTATGTACGGACACTTTTGTTCTAGTATGCCAGTGGTAGTATTTGATGACTGTAATAATCAGGTACATGGTCCCTCGGTCAATGTCAGGTATACTGGCTGGTACCCCATAGATGATATCAGGGTATGTAAGACACCACAGTCTAGGGATCTTTAACCTGGAGGATACTTCCTGCCATATTTTCTGCCCCTCCTCGCACTCAGATATAAAATGTGCCATTGTCTCCTCCTGTTGACATCCTAAGGGACACTTACGCTCTGACACACTCAGATGTTTTAGATTCCCCTTAACATAAAGCTTTCCATGCAAGGACAGCAATGCTATATAAAAAAAAATTGCGGGGAGCCTGACTCCATTAGGAAACCTCAGACTTTCTTTTAAGGTTACCGTTGTACAGTCTTTTAATGCGGGTTGTATATAAAAGAAAGTCCTACATATGGTCAGGTAAAGCTCTTTCCTGGTCTTACTCTCAATACACGCTTTATCAATCATCCAGTTCCTCAAGCACCCAAGACTAGAGATGGCCTTGTGGTTCGCCCAGCGGTCGTTTCACGGCGAACTTTGCTCATTTGCGGTTCGCCGAACATGCGAACATATGGCGATGTCCGCCGGCGCCATATTCTTTTGCATTGTGCCAAACTTTGACCCATGACACATCCATCAGGTGGGACAGGACAGCCAATTGAGACGTTTCAGCACATGGACGTACCCCCAACCCTATAAATAAACCCGATATGGCCGCCATTTTACATTCAGTGTTTTGCCAGTGTAGGGAGAGGTTGCTGTGTGGAGCAGGGACCGGCTGTTAGGGACACCAAACGCTAGCTAATAAGGCCACAAAAGTCCTTTTAAGGACTGGTATAGGTGTGCTATCGATAGGTGTGATACACAGAGGGGTGTGATATACTTATACTTTCTAACATACAAAGTGTATTATAGTGCAGTTGTATTGTGCGGCAGTTGTGTGCGGTTCTGCTGAGATACTGCAGGTATATAGAGGGACAAGCGTTATTGGAATAACTAATTGCAACTGGTGTGATATACCTGTTCCCCCCCCCCCCCCAAAAAAAAAAAACCTGATTGATGGGTGTAATATACCTATAATATACCTTCCAACATAGAAAGTATATTATAGTGCATTTCTATTGTGCTGTGCTGCGGCTGTTGTGCCTGGAAGCCAAATTCCACACCGGTGGCTAGCCCCGCTCAGTTGGTAAAGTGGTGTGCGACAACGGTGCCAATCTTCTGACCGCGTTGAAACAGGGCAAAATGACACACGTGCTGTGCATGGCACACATCCTGAACTTAGTCGTGCAGCGATTCGTTGCCAAATTCCCCAGGGTCCAGGACAATCTCTGGCCATTTGAGATCTTACAAGGCGACACCACCTGCCCGTCAGACGTCTGATTTGTGACAGCCCATACCTTCTGGAACTCCACCTTGTATATGCTTGATAGGCTGCTCCAGCAGCAATGTGCCGTTAATGACTACTTGTATGAACTCTGCAGCAGGACAGGTTCTGGGGAGCTCGGTTTCTTTTCAACACGCCAGTGGCTGCTCATGCACGATACATGCAGACTTCTGCGGCCATTTGATGAGATCACCAAACTGGTCAGTCGCAGCCAGGGCGCCATCAGTGACATCGTACCTTACGCCTTCTTTCTGAAGCGTGCATTGCGTCGTGTCATTGATCAAGCCGTCGAGGAGCAGGAGCTGGAAGATAAGGAAGTCGCAATGCTGAATGAATTCCCAGGGGGGGCTACTCCATCTGGGACAAGTCAGCAGGAGTCTGAAGAGGAGTCAGAGGAGGATGGTGGCTGGGGGGGGGGAGGAAGAGTAAGAAGAGCAGGCTTTAAAGTTTTCGGTGGCGGGGGGAGGAGACCGAGGACGACATTCTCCTGGGCGATGAGCAGAAGCCAGGGCGCTCTACCACTTCCAATTTAGAGCAAATGGGGGCCTCATGCTCCAGTGTCTGAAGAGGGAACCCTGATCTAAAAAAACATAAAGGGCAAGGACCAATACTGGGTGGCTTAGACCCTTGGTACAAACAAGCATCACAGCATCACAGAGGGCTGTCAGAATGCAGCATTTCCAGGTCTTGTTGTGAGAGATGCTGCATTCTGCTGTTGCGGGCGCTGGCAGAGGAATTTTCACCCACAGAGAAACAGGTGCGGGTACCAATCCTACTGCGCATGCAAGAAGAGGGTGGTTTGAAGATGTGTTGGTCACTTCAGATATGAGATCATTCTTGCATCCAACCCATCGACAGCCGCCCTCCGGATCCAGCCTCAGGAAACGCCTAGACCGACAGGTGTCTGACTACATCAGGTTAACGGCCGATGTGGACGCTCTGAGAAGCGAGGAACCCCTGGACTAATAGATGTGCAGGCTTGACCTGTGGCCAGAACTGGCACAATTTTTTTATGGAACTCTTGGCTTGCCCATCGTCGAGTGTCCTGTCCGAAAGGACATTCAGCGCAGCAGGGGGGATTGTGACCGATAAGCGCACTCGCCTAGCTCACATTTAAAAAAATAAATAAGTCATGGATCTTGGAGGAATTCAATACCTGTTAATTGAATTTCCTCATGCCAGCCCACACATATCCGCCACCACCCAAAACAAAGAATGGTCCCTGTGTTAGGTAAATTTTTCTGTCCGATGAATGCCTAATGTTTGGGGCCTGTACTCCACATTTGATTGCGTTCACGCTATCGCATTCGCCCATCACAATGCCTAATGTTTTGGGCCTGTACTCCACTGGCCTGCAGTAAAATTGTTATCCAATGACCATCTAATATACCTCCAGCCACATAATCACTTGATATTTTTTGTACAGTGAGTGCCTAATTGTTGGGGCCTCGGAGGAATTCAACACCTGTGACGACCACGTGTTATCGAATTTCACCTATCATTTGGTGTTTATTCAAGAGGGGGGATTTCGATAGCCATGTTTTTAATCCAATTTTTTATTGTTAGTTCTTTTAAACATATGTATTTGACATGTATTTGTACTGGACTACGAGTAAAATCATTATCCAATGACCGTCTAATATACCTCCAGCCACATAATCACTTGATCTTTTCTGTCCGGTGAATGCCTAATTAGAGATGGCCTTGCGGTTTGCCCGGCGGTCGTTTCGCGGCAAACTTTGCTCATTCGCGGTTTGCCGAACGGGAGAGCATATGGCGATGTCTGCCAGCGCCATATTCTTTTACATTGTGAAGAACTTTGACCCATGACACATCCTTCAGGTGGTACAGGACAGCCAATTGACTGTTAGGGACACCAAACGCTAGCTAATAAGGCCACAAAAGTCCTTTTAAGGAGTGGTATAGGTGTGCTATCGATAGATGTGATATACTGAGGGGTGTGATATACTTATAATATACTTTCTAACGTAGAAAGTATATTATAGTGCATTTGTATTGTACAGCAGTTGTGTGTGGTTCTGCTGCTATACTGCAGCTATATAGAGGGACAAACGGTATTGGAACAAATAATTTCTACTGGTGTGATATACCAGTTGGCCCCCCAAAAATCTGATTGAAGCAGGGGTGTGCAGCATTTGTTTGCGGTTTTGCTGCGTTAACGCAACTACAGATAGTGACAAACGCCATTGGAACAAATCATTTCTACTGGTGTGATATACCAGTTGCCCCCCCCAAAAAAAATTATTGAAGCAGGGGTGTTTTATACCAATTATATACTTTCTATACAGTGCAGCATTGGTTTGCGGTTTTGCTGCGTTACCTCAGCTACAGATAGTGACAAACGACATTGAAACAAAGATTTCTACTACTGTGATATACCAGTTGCCCCCCAAAAAACTGATTGAGGCAGGGGTGTTATATACCAATTATATACTTTCTATATAATGCAGCTGGGTAGTGCAGCATTTGTGTTATCGAATTTTAACTATTATCATTAGTTGTTTTTTCAAAAGGGGGGTTTCCTTAGCCATGTTTTTAATCCAATTTTATATTTTTATTTATTTTAAAGATATGTACTTGACATGTATTTGCACTGGCCTGCAGTAAAATTAATATCCATTGACCCTGTAATATTCCTCCAGCCACATAATCACTTGATCTTTTCTGTTCTGTGAATGCCTAATGTTTGGGGCCTGTAGTCCAGTGGCCTACAGTATAATTTTTATCCATTCACCACATAATGTACCTCGAGCCACATAATCAGAATTTATTTTCTGTCAGGTGAATGACAAATTTTTAAGGCCCGTACTCCCGTGGCCTAAAATAAAAATGTACTAGTCTCCAACAGGGCACATTTCAGAGAATTTCCCTTTAAGACGCATAAAATGTCCCCTGATTAAGATACATATTTTTTATTAGAATTTAGTATGTCACTGTCCATGTTGTGGGACTATTTGTACACTTCTACTAAGCAGTTGGTGGCTTCAAATATGAGCTGAAGGATTTTCAGGTTCGCCTGCCATTAAAGTGAATGGGGCCCGCCGCGAACTTGCGGTTCGCGAACATTGGATTGCGTTCGCGTGATCGCGAACCGTCCCGGCCGATGTTCGTCCATCACAATGCCTAATGTTTGGGGCCTGTACCCCACTGGCCTGCAGTAAAATTGTAATCCACTGACCATCTAATATACCTCCAGCCACATAATCACTTGATCTTTTCTGTCCTGTGAATGCCTATTGTTTGGGGCCTGTACTCCACTGGCCTGCAGTAAATTGTTATCAAATGACCGTCTAATATACCTCCAGCCAGATAATCACTTGTTCTTTTCGGTACGGTGAAAGCCTGATTGTTGGGGCCTCAGAGGAATTCAACACCTGTGACGACCACGTGTTATTGAATTTCACTTATTATCATTTGGGGTTTATTCAAGAGGGGGGGGGATTTCGTTAGTCATGTTTTTAAACCAATTTTATATTTTTAGTTCTTTTAAACATATGTATTTGCCATGTACATTCCTCATCAAAAGTTTAAGACCACTTGAAAACTGGCAAAAAATCATATTTAGCATGGCTGGATCAAGGTTTCAAGCAGAGCTTCAACATGCAACAAGAAGAAATAAGAGTGACACAAATTTTTTTTGAGCATTCAATTAATTGAAAATAACGATTAAACTGAAACAGGCTGTTTTTAAGCTGATCCAAATTTTAGGACCACATGCCTTTAAAAGGCCAAATCTGTGCAAAGATGCAGATTCATTGTCATTTTCTGTCAGGTAGTCACACGTTCTGATGGCAAAGGCAAAAAAACTCTCCCTTTTTTAACGTGGTCGGGTTGTTGAACTGCATAAGCAGGGTGTCTTACAGTGCGCCATCACTGCTGAGGTGGGACGCAGTAAGTCAGTCATTTGGAATTTATTAAATGATCCTGAGGCTTATGGAACAAAAAAGTCAAGTGGAAGACCCAAAAAATTTGATCAGCACTGAGCCGGAGGATCCAATTGGCTGTCTGTCAAGACTCTGGACGATCCTCGACCCAAATTAAGGCCCTTACTGGTGCTGACTGCAGCCCCATAACCATCAGACAGCATCTGAAATTGAAGGGCTTCAAAAACAAAAAACGTCTTCAAAGACCTCGTCTCTTGAACGCCACAGAACTGCTCGTTTGGACTTTGCAAGAGAGCACCAAACATAGGACATTCAAAGGTGGAAGAAAGTTTTATTCTCTGATGAGAAAAAAATGTAACCTTGATGGTCCTGATGGTTTCCAACGTTACTGGCATGACAAGCAGATCCTACCTGAGATGTTTTCTACGCGCCACAGTGGAGAGGGCGCCATAATGGTCTGGGGTGCTTTTTCCTTCAGTGGAACAATGGAGCTTCAGGAAGTGCAGGGGCGTCAAACGGCCGCTGGCTATGTCCAGATGTTGCAGAGAGCATTGCTCATGACTGAGGGCCCTTTTCTGTGTGGTAACGACTGGGTTTTTCAAGTGGGTCTTAAACTTTTGATCAGGACTGTATTTGTACTGGACTACAGTAAAATTGTTATTCAATGACAGTCTAATATACCTCCAGCCACATAATCACTTGATCTTTTCTGTCTTGTGAATGGCTAATGTTTGGGGCCTGTACTCCATTGGCCTGCAGTAAAAATGTTATCCACTGACCGTCTAATATAACTCAAGCCACATAATCACTTGATCTTTTCTGTCCGGTAAATGTTTAATGTTTGGGGCCTGTTGCCTCGACGGACGTGCACTCTGACTCACAGGTAAACCACCAACCAGGCTCTAGGCGAGAGGCAGGGGGAAGGGTCACCTCATAGCTAATCCCTGACCTCTCTCCCTGAACTGCTCAGCCCACATGCAAACCTTGGTGGTGGGTATGATGTGTCCCCGTGCCTGGGCTGAAACACCCTAAATTCCCTGAGATGGTGAAGAGGGGAAATACGAGCAGCCTGCTTGCACAGAACCTGGATTGGAGAGATGACACAAAACAGCAAACAACAAAACTTGAAACCACACTTATCTTTCTGAGCTGGAACAGATAACCTTCCTTCCTAGCTTCCAAGACCAAAGTGATTCCTATAATCCTCTCAGAGCACTGGGATGGAGTGCTATTTAAACTAATGACCCCACCCAGTGCACCTGATGAGAGGCGGATCCAGCACGGCTCCAAAACAAAACACTAAACTCGTGCTGCTATTCTAGCCGACCACCGCACATAGTCAGAGTGGGGCATGACACCTGTACTCCACTGGCCTGCAGTAAAATTGATATCCAATGACCGTCTAATATACCTCCAGCCACATAATCACTTGATATTTTCTGTACGGTGAATGCATAATTTTTGGTGCCTGTAATCTAACTGGCCAACAGCAAAATTGTTATATGGTGACCGCCTAATGTACCTTCAGCCACATAGTCACTTGTTCTTTTCTGTATGGTGAATGCCTAATGTTTGGAGCCTGTACTCCACTGGCCTGCAGTAAAATTGTTATCCACTGACCACCTAATATACCTCCAGCCACATAATTTACGTGTTCTTTTCTGTTCAGTGAATGTATAATTTTTGGGGCCTGCACTCCACTGGCCTGCCGAAAAATTGTTATCCACTGACCGCCTAATATACCTCCAGCCACATAATCACTTGTTCTTTTTTGTCCGGTGAATGCCTATTGTTTGAGGCCGGTATTCCACTGGCCTGCAGTAAAATTGATATCCAATGACAGTCTAATATACCTCTAGCCACATAATCACTTGATTAGGTTTTTTGTATGGTGAGTGCCTAATTTTTGGGGCCTGTACTCCACTGGCCTGCAGTAAAATTGTTATCCATTGACCTTCTAATATACCCTGAGCCACATAATCACTTGATCTTTTCTGTCCGGTGAATGTCTAATGTTTGGGGCCTGAACTCCACTGGCCTGCAGTAAAATTGATATCCATTGACCTTCTAATATACCTTGAGCCACATAATTACTTGTTCTTTTCTGTTCAGTGAATGCATAATTTTTGGGGCCTGCACTCCACTGGCCTGCAGAAAAATTCTTATCCTCTGACCGCCTAATATACCTCCAGCCACATAATCACTTGTACTTTTTGTCCGATGAATGCCTAATGTTTGAGGCCGGTATTCCACTGGCCTGCAGTAAAATTGTTATCCATTGACATTCTAATATACCTTGAGCCACATAATCACTTGAGGAATTCAACAACTGTGACGACTACATGTTATCGAATTTCACCTATTATCATTTGAAGTTTATTTAAGAGGGGGGATTTCGTTAGCCATGGTTTTAATCCAATTTTATATTTTTAGTTCTTTTAAACATATGTATTTGACATGTATTTGCACTGGCCTACAGTAAAATTGTTATCCAAAGACCGTCTAATATACTTCCAGCCACATAATCACTTGTTCTTTTCTGTACGGTGAATGCCTATTGTTTGTGGCCTGTACTCCACTGGCCTATAGTAAAATTGTTATCAAATGACCGTCTAATATACCTCCAGCCACATAATTACTTGATCTTTTCTGTACGGTGAATGCATAATTTTTGGGGCCTATAATCTAACTGGCCAACAGTAAAATTGTTATACGGTGACAATCTAACGTAACTCCAGCCACATAATCACTTGATCTTTTCTGTACGTTGAATGCCTAATGTTTGGGGCCTGTACTTCAGAGGGCTATAGCAATCAATATCAAAGTACTAGTAGTTCAATATGTGTCACTAGACCATAGTACACCAAAAATATTACTCCATACATATAATATAAATTCATTTTTATTGTTCTAAAAAGAGAAAAGATCAATACATAATATAACCAAATACATACAGTAGTAGCAGTGCAGGACAGTACTGCGACAAGTATAAATCCACCCTCCCCACAAATCTCCTACAATTGGCTTTGTACCATCATAAATACATGGAGTATGCACCAGGGTCTCAATCTAATTACTGTGTAACATACGTGTAAATTAAATACCTCATACATCTCATATACTGATCTTATGCTAAAACAGCTGTCTTGACACCTTTTTCTGGGAAGTCTTTATCACCTACTGACTCCAATTAGGATAATGGGATCAACACCTTTGACCCAATGCTGGGTATAATTACCAGATGTGGATTCAGTTACATATTTATTCCCAGAATTCTTGTACAGTCACTCAGAATTGAGAAAGCTTGTTGGAAGAATGAGTGAAACGTTTTCAAGAAATCTACAGTATGTCCAGTTGCCTTGATTTATTCTTTACAGATTTATGCTAGAACATATTGACCTGGTCATATGCTACCAGTGTAATTCTCACTGGCTGTTACATAGAGTCTCCAACAGGGCATACTCCCAAGTACAAATAAGATTTTACAATGTATAGCATTATTACTAATATCCTGAATACCAGGATAATTAGTGGTGCAAATTAAGAATAAGGAAAACAAATACTGACCAGGTGCAGAGGGGAGAAAGGATGCCAACCCGATGCACGTTACGCCTCGCTTCTTCAGGGAGCGTATCCCTCTAGTGCGCCATACAGCCATATATAAACCCCCCAACTGATGAGGTCAGAGTCAGCTGATAGGGCCTCCAATATTGTACACCTGTCTTAAATCAGATATCTTTCTCTGTCCAAACACTAGTCCAGCCATCGAGATATCGCGAGATCTCGTCCATGACGCAATTATACACCACTGCGTCGATTCAGTCAAAACCTTTATGTCTCGCGAGATCTCTTAAGGTCACGTGACCCCTTGTCATCCGCCCGAACGGGTATTCCAAGGAGACCTCTCCTCCCTCTGACACACACAAGGGGAGAAATACAAGAAAAAAGCACATCATGCCACATAGCGCTATGAGGCATCTTCCCCCTCGATTAGGGTCGCCAAGTAGAGTGCTGAAAGATGCCGCGAGCGCCATATTGGTTAAGGGCAAAATTGCCCTCTAACCAAAAATGGAGACAATCTTGACATTAAGTATGGGAGGACATAAATATAGAACAAAATGGATCACAAGCTCTATTCTATCAGATTCCATATCATGCAGTGTACATAAGTAATCCCATTAACCAGAATCTCTCTAACCGGAACAAAGACCAATAACATCATAAAAATCTACTTACAAAGGAACATCCTTATTAATCAATATATTCACAAGTCTAAAAGTGATCATAATATCATAACCATGATAAAGTGCATATCCAATATAAATTTCATATTTCATCACATATTGTCATACAAGAGTGCTAGTGTACAGTCGTGGCCAAAAGTTTTGAGAATGACACAAATATTAGTTTTCACAGAGTTTGCTGCTAAACTGCTTTTAGATCTTTGTTTCAGTTGTTTCTGTGATGTAGTGAAATATAATTACACGCACTTCATACGTTTCAAAGGCTTTTATCGACAATTACATGACATTTATGCAAAGAGTCAGTATTTGCAGTGCTGGCCCTTCTTTTTCAGGACCTCTGCAATTCGACTGGGCATGCTCTCAATCATCTTCTGGGCCAATTCCTGACTGATAGCAACCCATTCTTTCATAATCACTTCTTGGAGTTTGTCAGAATTAGGGGGTTTTTGTTTGTCCACCTGCCTCTTGAGGATTGACCACAAGTTCTCAATGGGATTAAGATCTGGGGAGTTCCCAGGCCATGGACCCAAAATGTCAACGTTTTGGTCCCCGAGCCACTTAGTTATCACTTTTTCCTTATGGTACGGTGCTCCATCGTGCTGGAAAATGCATTGTTCTTCACCAAACTGTTGTTGGATTGTTGGAAGAAGTTGCTGTTGGGGGGTGTTTTGGTACCATTCTTCATTCATGGCTGTGTTTTTGAGCAAAATTGTTAGTGAGCCCACTCCCTTGGATGAGAAGCAACCCCACACATGAATGGTCTCAGGATGCTTTACTGTTGGCATGACACAGGACTGATGGTAGTGCTCACCTTTTCTTCTCTGGACAAGCCTTTTTCCTGATGCCCTAAACAATCGGAAAGAGGCTTCATCGGAGAATATGACTTTGCCCAGTCCTCAGCAGTCCATTCACCATATTTTCTGCAGAAGATCAATCTGTCCCTGATGTTTTTTTTGGAGAGAAGTGGCTTCTTTGCTGCCCTTCTTGACACCAGGCCATCTTCCAAAAGTCTTGGCCTCACTGTGCGTGAAGATGCGCTCACACCTGCCTGCTGCCATTCCTGAGCAAGCTCTGCACTGGTGGCACTCTGATCCCGCAGCTGAATCCTCTTTAGGAGACGATCCTGGCGCTTGCTGGACTTTCTTGGACGCCCTGAAGCCTTCTTAACAAGAATTTCCTTGAAGTTCTTGATGATCCTATAAATTGTTGATTGAGGTGCAATCTTAGTAGCCACAATATCCTTGCCTGTGAAGCCATTTTTATGCAACGCAATAAATATTTTGGGATTAAGTTAATTTTCATGGCAAAGAAGGACTATGCAATTCATCTGATCACTCTTCATAACATTCTGGCGTATATGCAAATTGCTATTATAAAAACTTAAGCAGCAACTTTTCCAATTCTCAATATTTATGTAATTCTGAAAACTTTTGGCCACGACTGTACATATGCGATCAAACATGATAAAATGAATACATGATTCAGCACAGTAAAACCAAACAAAACAGAAGGTGCTGAAAAACATCACATGCATAAATAAACCAAAAAGTGCATAGTGAAGGTGCAATAGTGACATGCAGTGCAAATGCTACAGTGAAATAAATATTACTATATTGACCCTTATTGTCAACAATCCCATAAAAGGCATAACAAACATTTGACACCAAATTTGCTCAGCAATCCAACCCATGCTCATAAAAAAAAAATGCATAGCCATATAGTAATAAGCCCCCAAAGGAACAAGGTTTCTTTTTATGGTCCAGCTCAAAATCCATTGCCATATAATGATAAGCCCCCCACAAAAAAAACAGGGTTACACTTTATAATCCGGCTCATCATGACCAAGTGTATGTCAATCCCTCCCAGTATTTTTTATTGTCATTCCAGGAACAGAGACTTAGGCTCCATTCACACGTCCGCAAAATGGGTCCGCATCCTTTCCGCAATTTTGCGGAAAGGGTGCGGACCCATTCATTCTCTATGGGGACGGAATGTGCTGTCCGCATTCACATTTGCGGATCCGCACTTCCGCATCCGTGCTTCCGTTTCCGCAAAAAAATAGAACATGTCCTATTCTTGTCCGCAATTGCGGACAAGAACAGGCATATTCTATTATGTCGGAAATGTGCGGTCCGCAAAATGCGGAACGCACATTGCCGCTTTCCGTGTTTTGCGGATCCGTGTCTCCGTGTATCCGCAAAACACATTGCGGACGTGTGAATGGAGCCTTAGGGTACATGCACACGACTGTGGTGTGTTTTGTGGTCCACAAATCGCAGATCCGTAAAACACGGATGGCGTCCGTGCACGTTCCGCAATTTGCGAAACGGCACGGACAGCCTTTAATATAACTGCCTATTTTTGTCCGCAAAGCGCGGACAAGAATTGGACAGGTTATATTGTTTTGCGGGGCCACGGAACAGAGCAACGGATGCGGACAGTACACGGAGTTCTGTCCGCATCTTTTACGGCCTCATTGAAGTGAATGGGTCCGCATCCGAGCCGCCAAAACTGCGGCTCGGATGCAGACCAAAACAACGGCCGTGTGCATGAGGCCTTAGCCTCAAAGGAACATCCTCAGAAATGGACAGTGCAAATTTCTGAAATATAATGCTACGACAGATGGCTGTTAGTAGAAAACATACACAAAAAATTTAAACAACAGTTAAAATCAACATATTATTATTACATAAAATCATAATAAACTGTTAAAAAGTTTCTATGCCGGTACAGAGGTCCCCGGGCCAGAAGGCCACCACAGAGCACAGAGCAGTCATGTATCCAGCCCAAAACATGAGTACGCACCATGAGGATGATATAGGAGTTTTTATTTTTAAAGAAAAGGGGCAAAGTTATTGCCTTCATTGAGTCCAGAGGGAGCAACTGTGTTCAGAGTATAAATCCACTTCATCTCCTTTTGTCCCAATATCTTTTTCCAATCCCCTCCTCTAGGGGAAATGATGACTCGATCAATTCCCCTAAAGCGTAGGAGGGATCCATCACAATTATGCTTCTCTTTGAAATGTCGTGGCACAGTCTTCAACTGTGTCACGTCATTCTTGTCCTTGGCCGCTTCAATCGACAAAATATGCTCTCTAATCCTCCTCCTAAATTCTCTTGAAGTTAGACCAATATAAATTAGTCCACATGGGCGAATTGCCCAGTAAACTACACCGATTGTGGTACATGTGATAGAATAAGTTATCTTATACTCCCTACTGTGGACAGAGTCGCAAAAGTTCGTGGCTCTGTCCATATTAACAGGCCACACATTTACCACACTCCCTATTCCCCCAGGGAATACCCTTAGTACCAAAGAGACCTGGAACATTCCGGACATAATGGCTCTGGACCAAATGGTCTCGGATGTTCTTTGCCCTTCGGTATGTAATACATGGATGTTGTGGCACCAATGCATGTAATTGGTGATCCAATCTCAGGATCCCCCAATATTTATTAAGGCCCATCCATACCTCTTTCCATTTTTTGTTGTATCCCGTAATCAGCCATATTTCCTTAATATCAGGTTTATTTTCCCTCTTGTATAAGAGGTCTGATCTTTTTGAGGACCATGCTCTTTGGTATACCCGACCAATACAGTGCACCCACTAATCACGCTGTTGGAACCTACGGCATAGATCTTCTGCCTGTAATTCAAAGGACTCTTCTGTTGAACAAATCCTCCTAGTCCGCAGGAACTGACCAACCGGTATGCTCTTAATGAGGTTTCCTTCCTATATAGGAATCCACCAGGAAGACCACGTCCAGGAACTCCATGTCTGTTTGACCCACCTTAAAAATAAGTTTTATGTTTTTATTATTTTTGTTAAGTTGATGTATGAGATGTCTGAACTCATTCTCCGTCCCCTGCCAAATGATGAGGATGTCATCAATATAACGTCCCCAGAATTGGACCTTACTCATCATTGGCAGGGGATCTGCCTGGATCCATTTTCTTCTATATTTATGTCCTCCCGTACTTAATGTCAAGATTGTCTCAATTTTTAGGTAGGGGGCAATTTTGCCCTTAACCAATATGGCGCTAACGGCATCTTTCGGCCATCTACTTGGCGATCCTAATCGAGGGGGAAGATGCCTCATAGCGCTATGTGGCATGTCCTTTTTTCTTGTATTTCTCCCCTTGTGTGAGTCAGAGGGAAGAGGGGTCTCCTTGGAATACCTGTTCGGGCATGCGCCCCTGACGAAGACGCAGAGTTCATGCGAATGATAAGGGGTCACATGACGAGTGGTCACGTGACCTTAAGAGATCTTGCGAGACCTAAGGGTTATGACTGAATCGACGCAGGAGATCGGTTGCGCTCCAGCGGTGTATAATCGCAGCATGGACGATATCTTGCAATATCTCGATGGCCGGACTAGTGTTATCCGCTATTGGACAGAGAAAGATGTCCGATTTAAGACAGGTGTACAATATTGGAGGCCCTATCAGCTGACTCTGACCTCATCAGTTGGGGGTGTACCGTATTTTCTGCCCTATAAGATGCACCTGCACATAAGACGCACCTAGGTTTTTGAGGAGAAAAAATATTTTAAAAAATTGAACCAAAAGCTGTACTTTTGGTGGGTTTTGAGCTAATGGTAGTCTGTGGATGACACTATTATGGGGAATCTGTAGATGACATACTGTTATGGGGGATCTGTGGATGACACACTGTTATGGAGGGGATCTCTGGATGGCACTGTTATGGGGGATCTCTGAATGGCACTGTTATGGGGATCTCTGGATGGCAATGTTATAGGGACATCTGTGGATGACACTGCTATGGGGACATCTGTGGATGACAGTGCTATGGGGACATCTGTGGATGACACTGCTATGGGGGGATCTGTGGATGACACTGCTATGGGGGGATCTGTGGATGACACTGCTATGGGTGAATCTGTGGATGACACTGCTATGGGGGGATCTGTGGATGACACATATATAGCATCTTATGCTATGTGCCATCCACAGACCCCGCCCCCAATATCAGTGTCTCTGCAGTGTGAATGACCCCAATACAGGGGCCGGCATCTGGATTAGGAATGACAGCGGGGACCGGTGCAGTCCATGTATTCTAATGCACCGGCCCCGCTCACTGTTGTATAATCTTATCTAACCTGCATTGTTAAGATATAATAATCATGTGTAATCCAGCTGTATTACTTACAACTAAGTTCCGTAGGAGAGAGGAGGGAGGAGGCAGGCCGGAAGGACTGGCAGGCGATGCGTCACTCACTACATCACACGCCCGTGCCGCCTGCCTCATTCATAAAGTGGGCGGCGCAGGCGCATGACGTAGTGAGTGACACGTCACACTGGATTACACATGATTGTTATAATAAGAATATAAGGAAAGAATGTGGCGGCACTGCTGCAAAAATCAGCCAGACAATTCAGCCACTGCTTATGGCCATGCGCCAACAATGCGATATTGGACGACTTCGTATGTGGTGCTCCTCAATAAGAGGAGAAATGGATTAAATGCAGCAAATGTAGAGAAAGTAAAAAAAGTATGCGGCACTCACCGAAGTAGAAAAGTGATTATTCTTTATTCATTCCTCTTGGGGAAGGTAACAAAACTGGGTGCTGGGGCGGACACAAAGTTGCAGCTAGTAGCGGCTACGGCCGTTTCACGCGCACGATCGGGTCTCCCCCTGAGATTTACGGAGGACGCTACTGACTAATTTATCTTTGAGAGTGGGGCATTTTCTGAACGTGAACAAAGGCCACTGACTAGAAACATTATTCAAAGCTGGATTCCCCTTTCAAGAGATCCCAGTTCTCATTGATAACCCGCCTAATGACGTCTGCAGCGGGACTATATTTAAATGCGAAGGCGAAGCGTGATGGTTCACGGTTGTTATCCCTCTCCGCCAGCAATGTTTCACGGTCAAGCTTAGCTGCCCTGTGAAGGGCTGCTAAAACTGTTTTCGGTGGGTAACCCCGATCCAATAGTCAGGCTCTAAGCTCCTGCGCCTGTCTGAAAA
The DNA here is from genome assembly GCF_014858855.1 of Bufo gargarizans. NCBI lineage: Eukaryota > Metazoa > Chordata > Amphibia > Anura > Bufonidae > Bufo > Bufo gargarizans. The sequence continues at coordinate 9,605,122 of NC_058085.1, forward strand.
ATCCAGTGTCTGTATCATTGATCCTTCACAGACGGACAAATTGTTTGTATGGGACGGAACCTTTCACCGACGGTGGATGAAAACTGGCCTGGTGGAGCAGCGAGTTAGTCGCGGTGGGCTTGCGAAAACCCGTGGTGTGCAGTACACCATCTTTTACTGTAACGCGCACATCCAGGAAGTCCAGCGACTCACCCCCAAAATTGACGGTGAATCGCATGTTCATCCTGTTGCGTGAATTAAGATGCTCCACAAAATCATGGCACGACTCCTCGCTGCCCGAACAAACCAGGAAAATGTCATGAACTGCAGAAAGGGGTTACCCACCGAAAACACATACGTCTCTTCAAATACCGCCGGGTACAGGTTCGCAAACGTGCACGAGACTGGCGTGCCCATTGCGGTACCTAGTACCTGGCGGTACCACTGACCATCAAACTGGAATACATTGCTGGTGAGGACTGCATCAAGTTCTTCAAGGATAAAGTTGTTGAACATCAATCCTTTATTGCTTCTACTGAGTACAAGTTTGATGGCCCGGAGTCCTAAATCATGAGGAATCCTGGCATAGAGGCTCTCGACATCCAAGGACGCAAGGCTGAATTCCCTCCGCCACTTGAAAAATTTAAGTGCCCGGAGGAAGTCCCCTTTGTCCTTAAGGTACGTCAGAGTACCCACCAGGAGTGGCCTGAAGAGCCAATCCACGTAGCCAGAACCTGTACCTGGCGGTATTTGAAGAGACGTATGTGTTTTCGGTGGGTAACCCCTTTCTGCAGTTCATACATTTATTTTTGCGCTATGTCGATGACATTTTCCTGGTCTGTTCGGGCAGCGAGGAGTCGTGCCATGATTTTGTGGAGCATCTTAATTCGCGCAACAGAATGAACATGCGATTCACCGTCAATTTTGGGGGTGAGTCGCTGGACTTCCTGGATGTGCGCGTTACAGTAAAAGATGGTGTACTGCACACCACGGGTTTTCGCAAGCCCACCGCGACTAACTCGCTGCTCCACCAGGCCAGTTTTCATCCACCGTTGGTGAAAAGTTCCGTCCCATACGGACAATTTGTCCGTCTGCGAAAGAATCAATGATACAGACACTGGCGCAGGAGCTTAGAGCCCGACTATTGAATCGGGGTTACTCACTGAAAACAGTCTCAGCAGCCCTTCACAGGGCAGCTAAACTTGACCGTGAAACATTGCTGGCGGAGAGGGATAACAACCGTGAACCATCACGCTTCGCCTTCGCATTTAAATATAGTCCCGCGGCAGAAGTCATTAGGCGGGTTATCAATGAGAACTGGGATCTCTTGAAAGGGGATCCAGCTTTGAATAATGTTTCTAGTCAGCGGCCTTTGGTCACGTTCAGAAAATGCCCCACTCTCAAAGATAAATTAGTCAGTAGCGTCCTCCGTAAATCTCAGGGGGAGACCTGGCTTACGAGTAATAAACCAAGAGGGAATCACAAGTGTGGGCATTGTTCTTTTTGTGCACTAAATGCTTGCAGATAGGAGGGATCAAGCACACATTGCGAGATTTCATCACATGTCGCACGCCATATGTTGTTTATGTGGTCTTTTGCCCATGTTAGGCTCCTTTCACACTAGCGTTCGCTGGTCCGCTCGTGAGCTCCGTTTGAAGGAGCTCACGAGCGGACCCGAACGCAGCCGTCCAGCCCTGATGCAGTCTGAACGGAGCGGATCCGCTCAGACTGCATCAGTCTGGCGGCGTTCAGCCTCCGCTCCGCTCGCCTCCGCACGGACAGGCGGACAGCTGAACGCTGCTTGCAGCGTTCGGGTGTCCGCCTGGCCGTGCGGAGGCGTGCGGATCCGTCCAGACTTACAATGTAAGTCAATGGGGACGGATCCGTTTGAAGATGTCACCCTGTGGCTCAATCTTCAAGCGGATCCGTCCCCCATTGACTTTACATTGAAAGTCTGGACGGATCCGTACGAGGCTATTTTCACACTTAGCTTTTATATGCTAAAATAATGCAGATGGATCCGTTCTGAACGGAGCCTCCGTCTGCATTATTATGAGCGGATCCGTTCAGAACGGATCCGCCCGAACGCTAGTGTGAAAGTAGCCTAAGAGATTTTATATAGGCAAAACAATCCGTCCCCTTTTTGAACGGATACGTGAGCATGTCAATTCCATCCGCTCAGGTAGAGGATGTCCCCGCTTGATTGACCATATTAGAGTAGCCCAATTCGGTCGTCCACGTTGTCTTTCCTTTGCAGGAGTGGAACAAGTCCGACCCATCCCCAGGGGAGGGGATCGGCACCGTCTGCTCCTGCAGAGGGAAGCAAGGCGGATTTTACTTACAAAAGCCATGGGAGCAGAGAGGTTAAATGATAGGACCGACATGTCTGTGTTCCTTTAAAATTAGAGGTTGTACTTTAAAATGTCCATCCTTGTGGCGGTAGGATAGCATTATATCCCTTTGTCTTTTGAAGAATCTCACCTCTTTTGCAATTATTATTATCGCTCTTGTGTATTGGATGACCAAGTAATGTTATTTCACGGTAATGTATACTATGTTGAAGTATCTGGAATGAATTACTGGTGCTGACCCGCATGTATTTGTCCCTTTTTATGTTACATTGTTCTTAATGTCACTAATTTTGCGGCGCATAGTTGCAGCTGATGGCTCCGGCTATGTGGCGCCGCCCCTATAAAGCGCAGCACTGCGCGATGATGATTACGGCGGTCAGAAGAAGCGCGATCGTGCACACGAAGCGTCCGTAGCCGCTACTATGTTGCACTTTGTGTCCGTCCCCAGCACCCAGTTTTGTTACCTTCCCCAAGAGGAATGAATAAAGAATAATCACTTTTCTACTTCGGTGAGTGCCGCATACTTTTTTTTAACTTTCTTTACATTTGCTGCACATGATTATTATATCTTAACAATGCAGGTTAGATAAGATTGTATCATTGTAAATTGCAGCATTCGCCCCATAAGACGCACTGCTATTTTTCCCCCACTTTTGTGGGGGGAAAGTGCGTCTTATATGGCAAAAAAATACGGTATATATATATATGGCTGTATGGCGCAGAAGAAGCGAGGCAAAACGCGTGTCGGGTTGGCATCCTTTCTCCCCTCTGCTACCTGGTCAGTATTTGTTTTCCTTATTCTTAATTTGCACCACTAATTATCTTGTTATTCAGGATATTAGTAATAATGCTACACATTGTAAGATCGTATTTGTACTTGGGAGTATGCCCTGTTGGAGACTCTATGTAACAGCCAGTGAGAATTACACTGGTAGCATATGACCAGGTCAATATGTTATAGCATAAGATCAGTATATGAGATGTATGAGGTATTTAATTTGCATGTATGTTACACAGTAATTAGATTGAGACCCTGGTGCATACTCCATGTATTACTGATGGTACAAAGCCAATTGTAGGAGATTTGTGGGGAGGGTGGATTTATACTTGTCGCAGTACTGTCCTGCACTGCTACCACTGCATGTATTTGGTTATATTATGTATTGATATTTTCTCTATTTAAAACAATAAAGAATGAATTTATATTACCAATCACTGGCAACAGGAGTCGTCCCAGAAGATTGGAAATTAGCAAATGTTGTGCCCATTCACAAGAAAGGTAGTAGGTGGAATCGGGCAACTATAGGCCAGTAAGCCTGACATCAATAGTGGGGAAATTAATGGAAACCATACTTAAGGAGAGGATTGTGGACCATCTAAAATCCCATGGATTGAAAGATGAAAACCAGCATGGGTTTACTTCAGGGAGATCATGTCAAACTAATCTTATTGATTTTTTTGATTGGGTGACTAAAATAATAGATGGAGGAGGTGCAGTAGACTTTAGTAAGGCTTTTGATACTGTCCCACATAGAAGGCTTATCAATAAAGTGCAGTCTTTGGGCTTGGACTCCCATATTGTTGAATGGATTAGGCAGTGGCTGAGGGACAGACAACAGAGGGTTGTAGTCAATGGAGTATATTCAGACCAAGGTCTTGTTACCAGTGGGGTACCTCAGGGATCTGTTCTGGGACCCATATTGTTTAATATCTTTACCAGCGAAATTGCAGAAGGCCTCGATGGTAAGGTGTGTCTTTTTGCTGATGACACAAAGATTTGTAACAGGGTTGATGTTCCTGGAGGAATACACAGAATGGAAAAGGACTTAGGAAAACTAGTGGAATGGTCAAAAATCTGGCAACTAAAATGTAATGTTGATAAGTGCAAGATAATGCACCTGGGACGTAAAAACCCAAGGGCAGAATATACAATCAGTGATACAGTCCTAACCTCAGTATCTGAGGAAAGGGATTTAGAGATCATTATTTCAGAAGACTTAAAGGTAGGCAGACCATGTCATAGAGCAGCAGGAGATGCTAGCAGAATGCTTAGGGGTATAGGGAGAGGCATTACCAGTAGACAGAGGGAGGCGCTCATGCCGCTCTACAGAGCACTAGTGAGACCTCATCTGGAGTATTGTGCGCAGTACTGGAGACCATATCTCCAGAAGGATATTGATACTTTGGAGAGAGTTCAGAGAAGAGCTACTAAACTGGTACATGGATTGCAGGATAAAACTTACCAGGAAAGACTAAAGGACCTTAACATGTATAGCTTGGAAGAAAGACGAGACAGAGGGGATATGATAGAAACTGCTAAATACATAAAGGGAATCAACAAGGTAAAAGAGGAGAGAATATTTAAAAGAAGAAAAACTGCCTACAAGAGGACATAGTTTTAAATTAGAGGGGCAAAGGTTTAGAAGTAATATCAGGAAGTATTACTTTACTGAGAGAGTAGTGGATGCATGGAATAGCCTTCCTGCAGAAGTGGTAGCTGCAAATACAGTGAAGGAGTTTAAGCATGCATGGGATAGGCATAAGGCCATCCTTCATATAAGATAGGGCCAGGGGCTATCCATAGTATTCAGTATATTGGGCAGACTGGGCCAAATGGTTCTTATCTGCCGACACATTCTATGTTTCTATTATATGTGTGGAGTAATATTTTTGGTGTACTCCAGTTGGCTATAGTAAAATCTTTATCCATTGACCGCATAATGTACATCGAGCCACATAATCACTTGTTCTTTTATGTCAGGTGAATGCCTAATTTTTAGGGCCTGTACTCCCATGGCCTAAAATAAAATCTTTCTAGGCTCCAGCAGGAAACATTTTTGAGAATTGCCCTTGAAGATGCATAACAATAGCTCCTGATTAAAATACATATTTTTTGTGGGAATTTTTGTCATTGATCCCCCTCTAGTATGTCACTGTCCATGTTGTGGGACTATTTGTGCACTTCTAGTAAGTATTTGGTGGCTGCAAATATGACCAGAAGGTTTTCCAGGTTCGCCTGCCATTAAAGTGAATGGGGCCTGCCGTGAACTTGCGGTTTACGAACATTTGATCACGTTCGCAAACCGTCCCGGCCGATGTTCGTCCATCACTACCTAAGACCATATTCCAGGTACTGGGGGAGGAAGCCACGAGTCAACCGACCCCTCTTGAGACTGCCGCCTCGCACCCAAGACTCTGCAAAAGGCAATATCCAGCCCCTTACACTGTTCACCCACAGGGAGCACAGCCGGTCACAGGGTCAGGGAGTGTGATTGGCGTGGCTCACAGCGGCGGGCAGCAGCAGGGACTGTCCAGGCTACCAAAATTAACTTTTAGGAACGAGGAGTCAAAGAACACTCCTGGATTTATCATATCCAGGCAACCTCTCTCCTTTGTAGGTAGGTGATCCCTCTTTTTACTGGGTTCAACCTGTTCCCCCAAAGAAGCTGTAAGAACAGGCTAAAGAGCCTAGCCGAGAAAGATTCTGGCAAATGACAGACACATATAAGAAGACAGGAACCAAGTAAGTCTTTAAACATATTAACCCTTTCTCTATAGGTCAGCCGCCAGTTCTTCCATTGCTTAACCTTTGCATTTCCGGCTTCCAACTTCTTCTCCCAATTTACCCTGATGTTATCATCCCTCCCGAATTTATCCCCTAAGATCTTAATATAGGTGGAGGCTTTCGCGAATTTTGGCAGATCAAATTCTGGAGCAGATTTCAGTGTCTTCTCAAGGTTGACCAGAGACCCTGAAGCCTCCGGGTAGCTTCTGATGGCTGCAGACAACATCTGCACCTCACGAGGCTCAGATATCACCACCGTCACATCATCCGCATAGGCAACAACACTCAGAGGCAAGCGATGGGGGACCGACACCCCCTGAAAATCACACTTCTGCAGCGACCTCAGGAACGGGTCTAAGGCAAACACATACAGTAGTGGACTCAAAGGGAAACCCTGTCTCACCCCTGCCTCAACCCTGAACGTGCCACCCTGCCAACCATTGACCAGAGAAAAGTTCTCTGCCTCTCTATACAAGGTTTTCAGCCAATCAATAAATTGTCCCGGAATACCGTAGTTTGACAAAGTGCCCCATAGATACTCATGATCTACTCTGTCAAAGGCTTTAGCCTTGTCAAGACCAGCAACATATCTACCACACCTCAGAGCTTTACATCTCTCAAACATCTCCCTTATCGAGATGACTGCTCCAGAGATGTTCCGCCCTTATACTGTGCCAAACTGACAGCCTGCCAACAGTGCTCCAGACAAACAGACTAACCTACAAAACAGAATTTTTGCCAGAATCTTCCTGTCGACATTCAAGAGGGCTATTGGCCTCCAGTTCTTGATGTCACTAGGCTACTTACCTTTAGACAGCAGAATTAACAAGGACACCCTCATGGATGGAGGCATCAGGTGGTTTCCTAGACAATTTTTGTACACCTGCACGAGGATTGGAGCTAATTGGTCTCTGAACTTCTTATAAAATTCTGCTGTTACACTATCTGGACCTGGTGGCTTCTTTAGATGTAATTTATCAATGGCCACTTTAACCTCCTCCACCATCAATTCTGCTGTTAAAGGAGAAAAGTCCATATCATTAGTATCAGGTCCTGGAGTTGCCTCCAAGAATTGAGTCATCTTATCTTTATCCAAAGCCTTCCTCTGAAATAAGTCAGTATAGTAAGATCTCACCACCCCCAGGATACCCTCCCGAGATTCTTGCAAAACGCCCTGGGAGTCAGTGAGACCTGTGACCACTTTGTTTGCCACACGCTCCCGGCAGTTTTCAAAGGGATCAGGTGACCCTAAAGTCCCATAATCCCGTTCAAGATCCAGGGAGGTGTACCTGCTGTACTGATACTGCCTTATCTCAGATTTCAGTCAGTTTATCTTTTGTTGGTCCCCCCCATCTGCCGAATAGAGTGACTCCAATTCTTTCCGCAGCTTGAGATACTGGCTATACTTACTCTTCCCTTTCTTAAATGACAGTCTCCTTAAGAGGGATCTGATCTCCTACTTGATGTCCTCCCACCAGTCAGCCATGCAGGCCCGGCGCTACCATAAGGCAGACCAAGCGGCACAGAGAAGGGGTGGGTGGAAAAAAATTAACCTTTTAAAAAATATATATATTAATTCACTTCACCGCAGCGCCGCTGGGCGCCCGCCCCAGCCTGCGCAGCTGCGCTGTGTGCGTGTGTGCGGCCCCGGTGGCAGCTCACTCACAGAGCAGCACGTGAGTGAGCACGGCCGGTCACGGGGTCAGGGGGTGTGATTGGCGTGGCTCACGGCGGCGGGCAGCAGCAGGGACTGGAGGGAGCTGGTGGTGACTCATGCTGTGAGTCACACACAGCCAGACTGCCAACTGGAGTGGTAGGTGAGCGCCAGTGGCAGTGCCATGGAGGGGGAGAAATGTGACATGGGGGGTAATGTGACATGGAGGGGGATAAATCTAATATGGAGGGGGAGAAATGTGACATGGAGGGCTGATGTGACATAGGGGGTTGATTTGACATGGAGGGGGAGAAATGTGACATAGGGGGCTGATGGCTGACATGGGGGCATGATGGCTGACATGGGGGGTAATGGCTGACATTGGGACCTGATGGCTGACATGGGGGCATGATGGCTGACATGGGGGCTAATGGCTGACATGGGGGGCATGATGGCTGACATGGGGAGCTAATGGCTGACATGGGGCCATGATGGCTGACATGGCGCTAATGGCTGACATGGGGGGCTAATGGCTGACATGGGGGCATGATGGCTGACATGGGGGGGCTGATGGATGAGGGCTGATGGCTGACATGGTGGGCTGATCTAAGGCATTGGGGGTCTGATCTGAGGTCTGATTAACATTTGGGGTATGATTGCTGGTCTGACCTGAGGTGTAATGGAAAATATTTTTTTCTTATTATCCTCCTCTAAAACCTAGGTGCGTCTTATGGGCCGGTGCGTCTTAGAGGGCAAAAAATACGGTCCTCAAACCAGCGATTGTCTGAAGCAGAGAGAAGATACCAGGACCACACATAGGAGAAGCCAGTTGCTGGAGACGGGACTAGGGCCAGGTGAGCTGTGGGGGGAAGGGGCACCAAAATGTAGCTTCGCTTGTGTTGGCAAAAATCCTTGCACCGGCCCTGCAGCCATGTTGTCATAAAAATCCACTCTCTCTCTAGTTGTTGCTGAAAAAGTTAGTGGACACAATCCTGGAGTTAAGTCTCGATAGACCCCTACCAACTTCACTTAGTGGCCCCTAAGCAGAAAGACAAGGCCAAGTGGTCGGAGCACGGGACGATTTTCTCACACATCCCACTAACCACTTCTGTAGGGTTTACAAAAGCCATATCAATGTGACTACTTCTGTCAGCACAGGAATATGTAAATTTTGGCTTTCTCCCATCCTGTGTGAACACATCACAGAGGCCTGCCTGCTGGATCATGCTATTTAGGACCTTGGAGTCACTGGTCACTGCTCGGCCAGAGGATCTGTCACCCGATATCCTAGTGACATCGAAATCTCCAGCCAATATCACTGGGACAGATGTAAAAAGATACAGCTCAACCTCATTAAATAACTGGATCCTTGACTGTGGGTCATAGATATTAATGAGCCGGAGTCTTCTACCATGGATTGTAACCTCCAGGACCAGACACCGACCCATAATAACTGCTGTCAGTCTGTGTACAGTCACATCATTGGCGGTGAACAATATAGCAACCCCGGCATAAGGCTCCACAGCCAGCGACCAGAAAGAAGGACCAAACTTCCATTCCCTCTCAGCCTCAAGTAGAAGTCCTGATGTGGTCAGACGCGTCTCCTGCAAGAAGATGGCATCTACATCTAGAGATCTCAGGTGGTCATATACTATGTGCCTTGTCTTTCTTACTTTAATACTATTTACATTGCTGGAAAGCAATTTTAAAGAGAACCCGGCCATCATTACACAACACAAAAGAAAGAGCAGCGAGGTAATACCCATCATCATAGGTCGGAGTCGCCCTGCTTACCACCTGTCTCCATGTCTGATTCTACCTGGGACTCTACAGCATAGGGATCCTCAGTGTCCCCTTCATCATCTATTTTCTTCAGTTCTCTCTCATAATATCCCTCAGACTCTGACAGGACCTCGTACCTTTTGGATATGACCATGACCTCTGACCCCTTATGGACTTTCTTCTTGACACTCTTGGCCATGCTGTACTCTCTCTCAGGCTTACGGGAGGACTTGTCTTTTTTCCTCCTCTTGTTATTTTTGCTTTCCTCAAATACTGCTGGTGATGAAGAAGAAGAAATTACCTCGGACTGTTGCTGGCCCTCAGGGACAACCTCCATACTCCCCTGTGCAGTATCTGGGACCTCATATTCTGGAGCTGCAGTACCTGATCCCTGCCGGACTTCTTGTCTAGTGAGAATGGACCCTGACATTAAGGTCCTCTGCCTCCAACAATTCCTCATCAGGAAGCTACTTACAGACATTGTGCCATGCGTCCAGAGAGTCCCTGTGAGGGTGACCTATCGTGCCACATAGATTACATCTGATGTTCTGACAGCTTGCACTTATGTAGCCAACCTTACCGCACAGGTTGCACTTTACCACAGTACACACACTTGCGACATGACCGGCTCTGCCACACTTAAAAAACTTCCTGGGCTTTAATAAATGCCACGTGACATTGTTATGCTGGCGCAGCTTCACCAAAACCTTCCACCCTCCAGCCCAGATACCATCATCATCTCAGTTCTTGGTGCGATTAGAGACCATGTCATAGTACCTCCTGAGCCACACCACAATATATTGGGGAGGAACGGCTTCATTTCAGAATACTACTGTATATTAACTGTGACGGTATCTGGCTTGGATATTGGAATAGAAATACATTTTCAGTGTCTCTGAATTTAGGGAAATTAGCCCAAAATCTATCCAGATTAGACATGAGCTTGAAGCTGACGTCATAGCCTTGTCTATCTGGTAGATTAATGACTGCCAAGATGTCAGCTGGCACATTATATTATATTATAGTAGTTATATTCTTGTGCATAGGAGGCAGTATTATAGTAGTTATATTCTTGTACATAGGAGGCAGTATTATAGTAGTTATATTCTTATACATAGGGGGCAGTATTATAGTAGTTATATTCTTGTACATAGGAGGCAGTATTATAGTAGTTATATTCTTGTGCATAGGAGCAGTATTATAGTAGTTATATTCCTGTACATAGGAGCAGTATTATAGTAGTTATATTCTTGTACATAGGAGGCAGTATTATAGTAGTTATATTCTTGTACATAGGAGCAGTATTATAGTAGTTATATTCTTGTACATAGGAGCAGTATTATAGCAGTTATATTCCTGTACATAGGAGGCAGTATTATAGTAGTTATATTCCTGTACATAGAGCAGTATATAGCAGTTATATTATTTTACATAGGAGCTATAGTAGTTATATTCTTGTACATAGGAGGCAGTATTATAGTAGTTATATTCTTGTACATAGGAGCAGTATTATAGTAGTTATATTCTTGTACATAGGAGACAGTATTATAGTAGTTATATTCTTGTACATAGGAGCAGTATTATAGTAGTATATTCTTGTACATAGGAGCAGTATTATAGCAGTTATATTCCTGTACATAGGAGGCAGTATTATAGTAGTTATATTCTTGTACATAGGAGCAGTATTATAGTAGTTATATTCTTGTACATAGGAGCAGTATTATAGTAGTTATATTCTTGTACATAGGAGCAGTATTATAGTAGTTATATTCTTGTACATAGGAGCAGTATTATAGTAGTTATATTCTTGTACATAGGAGCAGTATTATAGCAGTTATATTCCTGTACATAGGAGGCAGTATTATAGTAGTTATATTCTTGTACATAGAAGTTAGTATTATAGTAGTTATATTCTTGTACATAGGAGCAGTATTATAGTAGTTATATTCTTGTACATAGGAGCAGTATTATAGCAGTTATATTCCTGTACATAGGAGGCAGTATTATAGTAGTTATATTCTTGTATATAGGAGCAGTATTATAGTAGTTATATTCTTGTACATAGGAGACAGTATTATAGTAGTTATATTCTTGTACATAGGAGCAGTATTATAGTAGTTATATTCTTGTACATAGGAGCAGTATTATAGTAGTTATATTCTTGTACATAGGAGCAGTATTATAGCAGTTATATTCCTGTACATAGGAGGCAGTATTATAGTAGTTATATTCTTGTACATAGAAGTTAGTATTATAGTAGTTATATTCTTGTACATAGGAGGCAGTATTATAGTAGTTATATTCTTGTACATAGGGACAGTATTATAGTAGTTATATTGTTGTACATAGAAGGCAGTATTATAGTAGTTATATTCTTGTACATAGGAGCAGTATTATAGTAGTTATATTCTTGTACATAGGAGCAGTATTATAGTAGTTATATTCTTGTACATAGGAGCAGTATTATAGCAGTTATATTCTTGTACATAGGAGCAGTATTATAGCAGTTATATTCCTGTACATAGGAGGCAGTATTATAGTAGTTATATTCTTGTACATAGAAGTTAGTATTATAGTAGTTATATTCTTGTACATAGGAGGCAGTATTATAGTAGTTATATTCTTGTACATAGGGACAGTATTATAGTAGTTATATTCTTGTACATAGGAGCAGTATTATAGTAGTTATATTCTTGTATATAGGAGCAGTATTATAGTAGTTATATTCTTGTACATAGGAGGCAGTATTATAGTAGTTATATTCTTGTACATAGGAGCAGTATAGCAGTTATTTCTTGTACATAGGAACAGTATTATAGTAGTTATATTCTTGTACATAGGAGCAGTATTATAGTAGTTATATTCTTGTACATAGGAGCAGTATTATAGCAGTTATATTCTTGTACATAGGAACAGTATTATAGCAGTTATATTCCTGTACATAGGAGGCAGTATTATAGTAGTTATATTCTTGTACATAGAAGTTAGTATTATAGTAGTTATATTCTTGTACATAGGAGGCAGTATTATAGTAGTTATATTCTTGTACATAGGGACAGTATTATAGTAGTTATATTCTTGTACATAGGAGCAGTATTATAGTAGTTATATTCTTGTATATAGGAGCAGTATTATAGTAGTTATATTCTTGTACATAGGAGGCAGTATTATAGTAGTTATATTCTTGTACATAGGGACAGTATTATAGTAGTTATATTGTTGTACATAGAAGGCAGTATTATAGTAGTTATATTCTTGTACATAGGAGCAGTATTATAGTAGTTATATTCTTGTACATAGGAGCAGTATTATTTTAGTTATATTCTTGTACATAGGAGCAGTATTATAGCAGTTATATTCTTGTACATAGGAACAGTATTATAGCAGTTATATTCCTGTACATAGGAGGCAGTATTATAGTAGTTATATTCTTGTACATAGAAGTTAGTATTATAGTAGTTATATTCTTGTACATAGGAGCAGTATTATAGTAGTTATATTCTTGTACATAGGGACAGTATTATAGTAGTTATATTCTTGTACATAGGAGCAGTATTATAGTAGTTATATTCTTGTACATAGGAGCAGTATTATAGTAGTTATATTCTTGTACATAGGAGCAGTATTATAATAGTTATATTCTTGTACATAGGAGCAGTATTATAGTAGTTATATTCTTGTACATAGGAGCAGTATTATAGTAGTTATATTTTTATTTGTAGTTGGTAGTACTTTCATACTTCTAATGTATCTTTTGCTTTTAATTTCTCCTCCTTCCCACATTTTTAATGCATATTTGTAGATACTTATGCTTTTGCTATGATATCTGCCCATAGACTTAGAGGGTCGCATGCCTTTGTGGATATTTTCCCCCTAGTCTCCTCCTTCGTTTACATCACATTCATTTTTTGGAGGAATCTTGCTCATTTAAAGTGGGCGAAGAAATCAATATTTAGAGATAAATCCAGACTGATTCATAACCATTCAACCAAAATTAAATTGTATTTACAGTCGCCCCCTCATAAATTACTGGAAAATAACATTTGGAAGTGTAATTCTGTAAATCATTGATCTTGGGCCTTTGTCCTTTAGAATCTTTTGGTGGAGTTTATATTCACAAGTTCCTCTGCAGAGTAAACAAGTGAATTTATGTTCCGGTGGATAAAAGAGAAGGATTGTTGACACCTTTCCGCCAAGATGAAACCTTAGTTGTTTAAATTGTCCATGTTAACCAAACTCTATATACGTTGTGGCATGGGGCTTGGGTTTTTCTTAAATACATGTGGTCTGATACCTTGCTGGATGTTCACTAACTTACATCATTTATGGAAAGGACCATGATGAATTCGTAAGTTTAGATTTTTTTGCTTGCGGTAGGGATGTGTCTTTTGCCAATCCAGAATTTGAGGACTGCAAAACAGGCAATGGTCATGTGCTTGAGCTACGATAACTACTGCTGGAGCAAAAAACGAAAACCTCTTGTAGGGAACAAAAACGCATCATATAGTATTAATTATACACAAGGGTCAGACTGGCCTACCAGAGTACCAGACCAGAAGATCCTCTAGTGGGCCCAACCTCTGATGTCATAGTTGGCTCTAAAGTTCCAGGTGAAAAAAAAACATTTGGAGCTGACTTGGAGTCAATCACTTGACTATTTCTTTGATTTAGAATTTATTAGACTTTATAGATGATATTTGATTTGGGCTCCAAGAAAATTTTCCTTTAGTGGGCTCAAGAAACCCCAGTCCAACACTGGTCATACATGATGGGAGGAGACCAGGCTTAAGATTCTTCTCAATTTTTTCTGATGTTGCATGTGTCTATGTGTGGTTGCAGCCACAAGTAAATTACTGCTCAAATCCAACCATCTTTGAGACTCCTTTGGAGGACCATTTTGGGTCAATTTTTGGGACTCAGATTTTGTGCATATAAATTGCCTTTCTTCTGCAAAGTTTGTTCTCAGTTTACACCTATTTTAAATTGTCAGACGAAAAATATATGTGACTGTGAGATAATTGATCAAGTATCTCCACCAGGTTCCGTTCTCAAGGAAATCAACCATGTCCATGTTTTCCAACTACTTTTCCTGTCCCCTAAAGCAGAGATCAGATGGTGGACTACATACCCATCAGCCCTTTACAAGGGTCAATAAAGAATCATGGTGAGTTGAGAGTAGTCCACTAACAGTCCTGAGAAAAATATTCTAGTAATCTTGCAAAGTCTTGTTGGAATTTAGCAAATTCTGTACATGATCCTTTTGTCTCCCTTCTGCCCATCTGCCAAACATTTTGAAGGAAAGCAGGTTGGTCATCACCTGGTGTGGCCCCTAGGTAAACACAGGCTTTGTGGAAGGACGCCTCCCTGAGCTAGAGCCCTCCATGGACCTATAGAAGCTTCTTCAACAGTTCTTGCTACTGTGGGTACTATAGGTTGTTCTCAATAGAAGTCCACCTCAAGAGAAAATATAGAAACCTATGAAAGAAATGTAATAAGTTTATGTTCCATGAATTTTCATGCATTTTAGAATGTTCTAGATATGACTGCGAATGATACATCTGAAAGTGGTTCTCAGTAGAAGGCCACCTCAGGAAAACATATAAAAACATTTATGTTCAATGCATTTTAGAATGTTCTAGTGCATGGTACATCTGAAGGAAGTGCTCAATAGAAGCCCACCTAAGGAGAACATATAGAAACATTAATGATCCATTCATTCTAGAATGTTCTAGATATCACCTTCTATGATACATCTGAAAGAGGTTTCCTCCTTGACTGCTTTATAGGAAATATGTGGGCAAAAATTAAGCATTGATCACAAAAACACTGATTTGAAGTGAGGCTTTGGTCCATTGGGGATACAAATTTGAGGCCAGCTCTCGAGGCTGATGTTTTTGGCTCTGTATTTTACTGCCAGGTGAAGTTGTGTGCAACTACAAGGACCACAAGAGGAACGCAGAGAGCTTGGCTGTGGAAACATGTCACAGAATAAATGTTCATATTACATTTATGTGAA
Organism: Bufo gargarizans; assembly: GCF_014858855.1. NCBI lineage: Eukaryota > Metazoa > Chordata > Amphibia > Anura > Bufonidae > Bufo > Bufo gargarizans. Next base: position 9,620,469 of record NC_058085.1, read on the forward strand.
TAATTTCGCAAATATTTAGTCTCGAAATAACATAGTGGGAGACTAAATCTTACGGATTCATTCATTACTGGAAGTCGAGTGGCCTTCTTGTAACACAGTATGGCAGTTGTTTCATGTATTTCTAAATGCCCTCAATGCACTGCTCTTGAGCGGCATTATATCCAATTTTCTATTGCTCTGGTAGTGTTAGTGTCAGTGTACACTATCATTCTGGCATTCTATTCATGAACCAGAAACATAAGATGAACAAACCTTTTCTAGTTTCAGCTATCCACATATCCTGAATAGCATATAAATCAGCTTTGTTATGAGTTACAGTGTCTCTCAATCCTTTTTTTAAACCGTGCTGCCTATGTGTCAGTATACACTGACGTTCTGGCATTCTGTACACCAACTAGTAATCTGAGGATGAACATAACGACAGGTCCTCCTCAGAACAGAGCTGCATGAGGCAGAACAGCTCATTCAAAATGGCTGGATAAGCGAAGGAATCTTCTTCGGGTTCTTATGAATGGATCGGGGGAGAGGGGTGGGGTAAGCTGCCATCTTGTCGCCTTTACTCAAGGCCTTGTCCTTTTAAAGGAATAATTACACGCTTGTAAGCTGATAAGTTCCTACGATGATAGTGATGGCAGTCGCCAAGGCCTGCGAGCCAGCGATTCTCTAAACAAACAGACAGCTTCGTTATACGGGGCGCTAATTCCTTTAATCACAAACTTCAAGTGCGGCATCAGGGTCTCCAGATACGTCAAATATGGGGATTTGGAAACATCTAAACACCATGCTCCCTGACAGATGGGAGATTACGTCATCTGCCGGCGGCTGGGGTCACTTTAAGAGCATCTCCAAGTTGTTGTATTCAATCCTGACTTATTTTAGGTTTATTTCTCTCAGAGAAAGCTGGGTGACTACCAACATGGCCGCCATGACAGCTCCAGCAGACTCTGCTTGTTAGTACGGACATTTCACATGAGCAGGACGGGAGCCGTCAGTGACACGTCTTCAGGGCTGCGACACTTTCATCCCCACAGCTCTGGTCATGGCGCTCGAGCACCCGGGTACAGCACCCGTCACATTACACCTGCCTCCATAAACTGCTGTCACCGGGAGAGCTGACCGCCGGCCCATAGCAACCAATCACAGCGCAGCTTTCACTTCTGAGGAGCATGAGGCGAAAGCTGGATCTAATCCTATCCTGTGTGATACAGCCTGCTGACCGGTGTATCTAATCCTATCCTGTGTGATACTGCCTGCTGAGCTGTGTATCTAATCCTCTCCTGTGTGATACTGCCTGCTGAGCTGGGTATCTAATCCTATCCTCTGTGATACTGTCTGCTGAGCTGGGTATCTAATCCTATCCTGTGTGATACTGTCTGCTGAGCTGTGTATCTAATCCTATCCTGTGTGATACTGCCTGCTGAGCTGTGTATCTAATCCTATCCTGTGTGATACTGCCTGCTGAGCTGTGTATCTAATCCTGTCCTGTGTGATACTGTCTGCTGAGCTGTGTATCTAATCCTATCCTGTGTGATACTGTCTGCTGACCGGTGTATCTAATCCTATCCTATGTGATACTGTCTGCTGAGCTGTGTATCTAATCCTATCCTGTGTGATACAGCCTGCTGACCGGTGTATCTAATCCTATCCTGTGTGATACTGCCTGCTGAGCTGTGTATCTAATCCTATCCTGTGTGATACTGTCTGCTGAGCTGTGTATCTAATCCTGTCCTGTGTGATACTGTCTGCTGAGCTGTGTATCTAATCCTATCCTGTGCGATACTGTCTGCTGACCGGTGTATCTAATCCTATCCTGTGTGATACTGCCTGCTGAGCTGTGTATCTAATCCTATCCTGTGTGATACTGCCTGCTGAGCTGTGTATCTAATCCTGTCCTGTGTGATACTGTCTGCTGAGCTGTGTATCTAATCCTATCCTGTGTGATACTGTCTGCTGACCGGTGTATCTAATCCTATCCTATGTGATACTGTCTGCTGAGCTGTGTATCTAATCCTGTCCTGTGTGATACAGTCTGCTGACCGGTGTATCTAATCCTATCCTGTGTGATACAGTCTGCTGAGCTGTGTATCTAATCCTATCCTGTGTGATACTGTCTGCTGTGTATCTAATCCTCTCCTGTGTGATACTGCCCGCTGAGCTGTGTATCTAATCCTTTCCTGTGTGATACTGCCTGCTGAGCTGTGTATCTAATCCTATCCTGTGTGATACTGTCTGCTGACCGGTGTATCTAATCCTATCCTGTGTGATACTGTCTGCTGAGCTGTGTATCTAATCCTATCCTGTGTGATACTGTCTGCTGAGCTGTGTATCTAATCCTATCCTGTGTGATACTGTCTGCTGAGCTGTGTATCTAAGCCTATCCTGTGTGATACAGTCTGCTGACCGGTGTATCTAATCCTACCCTGTGTGATACTGTCTGCTGACCGGTGTATCTAATCCTACCCTGTGTGATACTGCCTGCTGACCGGTGTATCTAATCCTATCCTGTGTGATACTGTCTGCTGAGCTGTGTATCTAATCCTACCCTGTGTGATACTGTCTGCTGGGCTGTGTATCTAATCCTATCCTGTGTGATACTGTCTGCTGAGCTGTGTATCTAATCCTATCCTGTGTGATACAGCCTGCTGAGCTGTGTATCTAATCCTATCCTGTGTGATACTGTCTGCTGAGCTGTGTATCTAATCCTACCCTGTGTGATACTGTCTGCTGGGCTATGTATCTAATCCTATCCTGTGTGATACTGTCTGCTGAGCTGTGTATCTAATCCTATCCTGTGTGATACAGTCTGCTGAGCTGTGTATCTAATCCTATCATGTGTGATACTGTCTGCTGAGCTGTGTATCTAATCCTGTCCTGTGTGAAACTGTTTGCTGAGCTGTGTATCTAAGCCTCTCACGTGATACTGTCTTCTTTTTGGTCTCCTTGTTCCAGAGCTGTGGAGACCCTGGTTGGTGTCCTCTCCCTTTCCCCGCAGCGGGGCCTGCAGCAGATGTTTCTGGCTTTCGTCGCGCTCTTCCCGTTTTTACGAGGTGTGAAGCGTGCCGTCCAGACTGCGCTCTGTTTGTCCCCCGGTGCTTGTCGTCTGCTGGAGTCAAGGCTGGAGTCAGACTTTCATTTACAGATACTCTACTCTGGTAATGTCGAGTTAGAACCATTTCCCGTAGAACATCACAATCCCCCTGCGCCCCAGGGACTGGCGAGAACACAAGATGGCGGCTCAGATACTGACAGCTTAGCGAATAATGCACAAAAGGATCTAGTGAGTTAGGTAAAACGTTTCGCCACACAGTCAACATCGCTTCCAGAAAACAGTGTCCCAGATCCTTCAGCTCAGTGTCGTGAGGCGCGGCCAGAGATGAGAAGTCACCTTCAAGCTGGGGCATATGCCCGGTAGAGCGCCTCGTCCCGCTATGTCCCCGCATCCCGTAATGAGAGAAGAGAGGAGGGGAACATAGATGAGTGAACCACTCGAGAAACGGTTCAGGTTCGCTGAGTTTTTTTTTTAAGTTCGGTTCGGACCCGAATCGATTGAGACTGGTCCAAAGTTTCTCTAGTTGCCCTGAAGATTGGTCTATGACCTCTGGCCTCCTAGGACTTAGGAAAACTTGTTGTTTCTTTTTGTTTATTTTTTACTAATCCCCCCAGATCTGGAACGCAATGACAGCAATAGTAAATGATGTCTGAGTGACACTGACACGCAGAGCTGTGGGGAAATCCGTGTTTGACAGCGTTAACATACAGCGTGTTTAAAAAGACACCGCGCCGGCACATGTGTTCTGCTTCCTCATATTCCAAAGCTTCCAAAAATTGTTCCTTATCGGGAGTAGATGAGGTTTAAACACACACGGTGTGGCTTGGCGGACTAGGCGTCCAAAAATGATGACTTGACAGGGTCGGAACGTCTGCCCGTACGACACGCACAAGTGCTGATTGTAAGAAGAAAAATGGTCTGGTTGTGAACGAGCCTAAAAAAATTCTCCCTTTTAACTGGGAGCAGCAGCAGAGCAGTGTGGATGCAATAGTATCAGCAGCAGCAGGAGCAGTACACCATGTGTAGTGTCAGAAGGAGCTGACATAGAGACTTGCTGTCATCATTCCAGTCCAGGAGTGGGAGCCAGTTCCCAGCTAGACATCACAGGGGATGACAAAACATACTGGAGGGGAAGACAAAGCCTGCTGCACAGGAAGAGAATTTCAGCCAGGGCCTGGAGAAGGAGAGGAGTGCAGTGCAGGAGATCCAGAGCTCAGAGGTGATATGATGTGCCACCCAGACAGGTATTAGAGAGGCTGCGGCAGGCAGAGCATTGTGTGGCACTGAAGGAAGAGTGCAACACGAGCCAGTGTAAAGATGCAGGGTGTGGAGCACATGTGTCAGACCATCAAGACCTTAGAAGTGTCCAGCCAGATTCTTCACTGCAGCACAGAGGAAGGTCCCACCTTTGAGAGATACAAGGAGGGTCCCTCACCTGCTAGCAGGAACAGAAAGTGCGGCCCCTGAGAGAATTTATAAAGTTAAACCAATTCCGCAGAGACTGTAGTTACAGCCTCCCTGCTATCTAGGGAGCAATCATTAGGAGAAATAAAATGGCTGCCATCCTATAAGTACACATAAAACCTGTCCTAATCACATAGGAGGACAAGTTACTTCACAACACTGCGCTAAAGTGCTGCCTCATCCTCCTCTCTGCTCTGCTTGTCAGGAATCATGATCGTGAATACAGGTGAATCTCTGTGGGAATGGAGACGATGAGGAGACATGAGAGGAGGGTGAGCTGTGGCTAATGAGCAGCAGCTCTTGTTTACAGTCTCCATTACCACAGCCTGTCCTGTCCGTCCTCTCTGTACTTCATGTCTCTTCATGAACTAAATTCCCCAGAGATTCTTCTGTATTCAGGGTCATAATCCCTGACAAGCAGAGCAGAGAGGAGGATGAGGCAGCTCTTTACCTCAGTGTTGTGAAGTAACTTGTGCTGATGTGTGATCAGGACAGGTTTTGTGTGAACTAATAGGACAGCGGCCATTTTGTTTCTCCTGATTATTGCTCCCCAGACAAAACGAGCCATTATAACTAATGAAAGGTATTTGAAAATATATTCATAATAAAGTAATATTTAAGTATTTTTATTTTCTTAATTCCCGGAGAACCCCTTTAAAGAGACAACATCCCTACTGAATATAAATTTACCTGTTTCACAAGTACAAGAGTTTGTTGCTCTACTGCAAAATCATTTTTAGTAAGGCTGTTCCAGTGCTCCTCAGTTGTCAGAGTGAGTTTGTCGCCATTCACCTGCGTTCTTTACGCATACGAGGCAGTACGTCGGTTGTCTATGGGTAGTAGTAGTAATTAGAGATAAGAAAAGTTATGAAAAAATCAAAACCCACCAAAGCACCTGCGGCGAGCGTGATGAACTCATTGCACACGCCCAGCACAATCACGTGGTGAGGCCATCATGCTTACCGCAGGTCCTTTGTTGGGTTTGCCTTGATAGCGATGGTCTAAAAGCTGTCCAGTAATCATCAGACTGCTTATTGTCAATCATACATCTGTCACTGTGTAAACAAGTGAGCATACAGGTCACCATTCTGGCCAGCGTGCCCAAGGAACAAGTTCTTTCCAGCTCCTTTTCCCCACTGAGACGATTGGGTGTCCTGGCCGGTGACATTGTCATCATCGTTCTCTTGGTCCTCCACCTCTAACGCTTCCTCTTCCATTGGCAGCTCCTCGTCCTCCATGGCAGATTCCCTTTGTGTGTCCCCAACAGCTACAGGACGGACAGTAAAATGCGTCAGCTGCTCTTCTTCCGCCATGGTCTCCTGCTGCATGAGCATCAGCGTCTGTTCTAAGAGAAATATGAGAGGGATGAAATGGTTCATGCCGCAGTTGTCTCTGCTGACAAACTTTGTGGCCTCTTTGAAGGGCTTCAGCACCCGTCAGGCGTCTTGGATGAGCTGCCACTGCCTGACCTTGACGTAACACTTAATTCCTGCTGCTGAGGTGGTCTTGTTCATGCCAAAATTGTTCGTGGCTTTCCGCTGCTCGCACAGACGCTCGAGCATGTGCAATGTTGAATTCCAGCGAGTTGGCATGTCACGGATTAAGCGGTGTAGCGGCAGGCCGGTGTGGCTACTCTCGCCAGGCCGATCATCTCTAACACAGCGTGGCAACAATTGACCTGACACATGTGAAAGGAAGGATGGGCAGTGCAAACGACGCTGTGCCCTGCTGCTGGGGACAGGCGAGCGTTTCATGGAGGAGGAGGCCGGTAAGTGCCTGATGTGGGAGCCAGGCTGATACAAACAGGGGGGGGGGGGTAACAAGGACTTGGCCTTGTTGCTGGGGGCCGCTGCCATTGACCCAGTGGGCCATGAAAGACCTGTTCTGTCCCTGCCCATAAGAGCTGCCCCAGGTGTCCATCATGGCGTGAACCTTGTCACATAATGAGAATTGATTGGATTTTTGGGAGAAATAATGGCGGCTATGTATCTTCCAATGAGGCTGAGCGCACGCCATCAGCTCCCTAAAGACAGTAGACTCAGCTAAATGGTATGGCAGCAACTTTGCCAGGGGGAATTTAGCTTGCGCACCATTGCACTGGGCGGGTAGAGTTGTTTCCTGGCCACAAATTCTGTTATCGATGTCTGACGATGGAGCCGAGGAAGAGTCTGAACAGGAGAAGCGGAAAGGTATGATAATGATGTGAAAGACAACATACTGCCAATGTATGTCGCCTGGCTACTGCAAAGGGGACTGGGAGAAGGAGGGAACTTCTGTGGAGGTAGCTGGCTGCCACATTTGGTTTCCCACAGGATGGGGTGATGGCACTTTATGTGGTTCAGTAGAGCTGTTGTGTTTGCCTGCCCACATCTTATTTTGCCCTTGCATACTTGCACAGGGCAATGTTCCTGTGTTCCGGCAGCGTGGAGAAAAACTGCCAGATGGGAGATACTTGCGCACAAGTAGAGGCATCCGAGCTCAACTTAGCTCTTGCGTGTTTTGGGCCACACCCACCCACCAGATCCCAAAGCAGACTGGGCTCTGGCTGTTCTTTGAGAGGTACATGGCCTAAGCTCTTTATTGTTGCTGCTGCCAGTATCACCCTCCTCCTCCTCTTTCTCAGCACCCCGATCTAGCTCCCAGCTCCTGTCCAGTACACAATCGTTAATGGAATCCTCACCCTCCCTGCTGCTTCTATCAGACTATGGGATATCATGGTGGGTTCTTTGTCTCCCCCCTCCCTAGCTCAGCATTTGCCCTAACTGCCGCTGCTACCAACAACAATACTGTGGCTATGGATTCCAGTACTACCACCACTAACACGGCTATGCCTGGGGTCTACAGCCACCTCGTCCACCCCCTCCTCGGGGCAGTACAAACATTGACTGCTCTCACACAAGTCATCAACTTGACTATCTGCCATATGGCATGGTGGGTTTTCATGCCACTTCTTAGGAAAAAGGAAGGCACCGACTTGGAATGGGCAGGGAAGACTAAGAGGACTCCACTGAAAGCCTTCTCTGGGACTGCAAGGAGAAGGAGCAGGAGTAATGTTGCGACCCCTGGCTCCATGGCACAGCGTCAGATTTCAAAGTCACCTCCACGTCATCCTGCTGCGACTGAGAAGAGGAGTTAGCCATCCAATCCACAATCTCATCCTTTTTCTTTTTAACAATAATGTTGCATCTTTCCAAAGCTAGCACGGACAACTGCGCCTGCTTCTACTTCTAGCTGGATAGCTGGTGCTGCTACTATGCACATTCTGGCTCTGGGTCTTTTGTTTGGAACCCTTCTGTAACCATGACATTTTTGGCCCTTTCAAACAATATTCTGTGCTGTCCTGTTTGGTGTAGTAATCACGTATATGCTGGTTTTAATAATTTTAACACCCCCCCCCCCACACACATAAAATTTGATTAGAAACGTGTGGAGACAAAAATAAACAGAAACAGATTTAGGGCTAAATTTGTTAATTTGTTATTACTCAAGATCATTTTGTACGCCAACCTGTGTATTTGTGTAGTAATCACGTATATGCTGGTTTGAATACCCCCCCCCCCCCCAAAAGACTGACACCGTGTGGAGATAGAAATCAAAGGATTTTGGCCTGAATTCTTATCACTCACAGATAATTTGGTGCACTACCCTGTGAATTGGTGTAGTGATCACCTATTTGCTGGTTCAATTAAATTGAACATCCCCCTCCCAAAATTAAATTACAACCATGTGGGATCTGGATATAGAATAAACAAAAATGGTTAATTGAGGGCCAGGCCTGATGCTTAATATCACATTATCACTCACAGGTAATTAGTTGCCCAGGCCTGCGTACTGGTGTACTGACCACCTATGTGCTTGTTTATTTAAATTGATCAAGTCACGAAAAAAATTAAAATTACAACCATGTGGGGATTGAGGCCGGATGCTTAATTTCACCTTAACACTCTCAGATAACTTGGTGCCCTACCCTCTGCATTACTGTACTGATTACCTATATACCTATGTGTCCCCCCCAAAAAAAATCCAACCGTGTGGAAATACAACAAACAGAAATTGATAATTGAGGGCCATGCCTGACGCTTTATATCGCAGTATCACTCACAGGTAAATTGTTGCCCTACCCTGTGTATTGGTGCAAAAAATAAAAAAAGACTGTAGCAGCACATCAAAAATGGATCCTTCCGTGGTTGTGCCCGCAGTGTCAGGCGCCAGTCCGTTGCACCCCCAATACAGCAAATAACAAAAAGTCTACTGCGGCACTCTCATGTCTTCATAATTCCAACATTTAATCACCAAATCACAGCGACGTTTTGACCTGTGTGGTCTTTCTCAAGCAGTGTACATAGTGAATGAGGTACAACATTTATACCCTCCAATACCAGTCACATGATACAATTAAGCAAATTATAAACCCCTCCTCCAACATCAGCTAATACTGACACCACATCACATGGTTAACTCTCATATTATTCAGATCCTACATGTGTTAATACCATATGTGTGCGCTTACTTTGTTCGGAAACCTGGTGGACATAACTCTCATATCGGAGTTCGGATTTCTTCTGTGCTCCTGCAGCGAGCGCTCTTCCTCTGGTGTCCATTCAGACCCACTGCGCAGGCGCGCGTGTATGCACAACATGGCGTCTCTATGGACACCATGCGCCTGCGCTGGATGTCACTGAGAAGCGGCTCATGTTCAGGGAAATTGCCCACAACACTTATGCGCATGCTCTGCAATCCGCTATCATTATAGCCAAAACCTGTGGCTACATAATATCGATCTATTAGTGCTCATTCTACAAAGCCCATTGCCACAATGGACCGGATTTCAGTGGCAAGCTATCTGAAAAAAATATATATGAATGTGAACAAATGTGGTGAAACCCAGACAGATGGGATGCAAATACCTTTAGACTCAAAGACATGGGTTTACATTTACAGGGTGACTTTCAACCACCGATATTTAAAGATTCAGTGAATACCTATATTGATCTGGTGAAAAGGGGTGTAGAGCAAATTAGATAAGGTACCAACCGAGAGGATGTAAAAAACAATATGAGTCAGGGTGATATTAGGTCATTGAAAGAACTAAGTATGAGAAAGGATATTACAATTAAAAAGGCTGATGGGGGGGCATAGTCATAATGGACACTACTATATATACTGTATAGCGGAGATTGAAAGACAGCTGAGTGACACTGGCGTATATTGGCCATTGGACGCTGACCCTAAGTTTGCTATTATGCGGAGACTCAAATTACTCATTGACAATGCCTTTGCTATAGACCTAATTGATGAAAATGTACACAGGTACTTATTAGTTGAACACTCATTGACACCCATAGGGTATATATTACCGAAAATACACAAAAACCTTAAAAATCCCTCAGAACGCCCAATAGTGTTGGGTTTTTTCACCGGCAGCCACTTTCCTTGATAAGTTCCTGATATGTTATGCCATGTCAGCTAAGTCATTTGTAAAAGATACTAATGACTTTCTCAATAAATTACAGACATTGGAATACTATGAGGGTAATTACATTGCATCTTTTGACGTCGTAAGTCTCTACACTAGCATAGAGCATGAGAAAGGCCTACATGCCATTGAATGGACCCTATATAAAAATGGGGTTGAAAATAGGCACAATTCATTCTCTCCCTATTGGAAATAGTGCTTACTAGCAACTACTTCCTATTAGAAGAAACATTTTATGTGCACCAGCGGGGGACCGCAATAGGGTCAAATGTGGCCCCGACATATGCAAATTTGTACATGAATTAAGTTTAAGGAATCGTTTATATATGCATCTGACCTCTACACTTATGTGAGGGGCTGGATGCGGTATACAGGGAGTGCAGAATTATTAGGCAAGTTGTATTTTTGAGGATTAATTTTATTATTGAACAACAACCATGTTCTCAATAAACCCAAAAACTCATTAATATCAAAGCTGAATATTTTTGGAAGTAGTTTTTAGTTTGTTTTTAGTCTTAGCTATTTTAGGGGGATATCTGTGTGTGCAGGTGACTATTACTGTGCATAATTATTAGGCAAATTAACAAAAAACAAATATATACCCATTTCAATTATTTATTTTTACCAGTGAAACCAATATAACATCTCAACATTCACAAATATACATTTCTGACATTCAAAAACAAAACAAAAACAATTCAGTGACCAATATAGCCACCTTTCTTTGCAAGGACACTCAAAAGCCGCCATCCATGGATTCTGTCAGTGTTTTGATCTGTTCACCATCAACATTGCGTGCAGCAGCAACCACAGCCTCCCAGACACTGTTCAGAGAGGTGGACTGTTTTCCCTCCTTGTAAATCTCACATTTGATGATGGACCACAGGTTCTCAATGGGGTTCAGATCAGGTGAACAAGGAGGCCATGTCATTAGATTTTCTTCTTTTATACCCTTTCTTGCCAGCCACGCTGTGGAGGACTTGGACACGTGTGATGGAGCATTGTCCTGCATGAAAATCATGTTTTTCTTGAAGGATGCAGACTTCTTCCTGTACCACTGCTTGAAGAAGGTGTCTTCCAGAAACTGGCAGTAGGACTTGGAGTTGACCTTGACTCCATCCTCAACCCGAAAAGGCCCCACAAGCTCATCTTTGATGATACCAGCCCAAACCAGTACTCCACCTCCACCTTGCTGGCGTCTGAGTCGGACTGGAGCTCTCTGCCCTTTACCAATCCAGCCACGGGCCCATCCATCTGGCCCATCAAGACTCACTCTCATTTCATCAGTCCATAAAACCTTAGAAAAATCAGTCTTGAGATATTTCTTGGCCCAGTCTTGACGTTTCAGCTTGTGTGTCTTGTTCAGTGGTGGTCGTCTTTCAGCCTTTCTTACCTTGGCCATGTCTCTGAGTATTGCACACCTTGTGCTTTTGGGCACTCCAGTGATGTTGCAGCTCTGAAATATGGCCAAACTGGTGGCAAGTGGCATCTTGGCAGCTGCACGCTTGACTTTTCTCAGTTCATGGGCAGTTATTTTGCGCCTTGGTTTTTCCACACGCTTCTTGCGACCCTGTTGACTATTTTGAATGAAACGCTTGATTGTTCGATGATCACGCTTCAGAAGCTTTGCAATTTTAAGAGTGCTGCATCCCTCTGCAAGATATCTCACTATTTTTGACTTTTCTGAGCCTGTCAAGTCCTTCTTTTGACCCATTTTGCCAAAAGAAAAGGAAGTTGCCTAATAATTATGCACACCTGATATAGGGTGTTGATGTCATTAGACCACACCCCTTCTCATTACAGAGATGCACATCACCTAATATGCTTAATATTGGTGGTTTTGATTAGGTACTGTAGTAATCAATTTTAGGTACTATATATAGGTATTGTTTAGCCACTGTATGGTGGTATGATTTAGATATTGTATGGAGTTATTATTTAGACACTGTGTGGTTGTATTACCGGTATTTAGGCACTGTACAGAGGCATTGTTTAAGCACTGTATGAAGGTATTATTTAGGCAGTTTATGGTGGTATTATTTTGGAACGATATGGAGTTATTATTTAAGCACTCTATGACAGTATTAGTTAGATATTATATGGAGGTATTATTTAGGCACAGTAAGATGGTAGTATTTAGGTACGGTATAAATGTATTTTTAGGTACTGTATGTAGGCATTATTCAGGTACTGTATGGTCGTATTTATATGCTGTATGGAGATAGTATTTAGGAATTGTATAATGGCATTTTGGTACTATATATGAATGTAGTTTAGGTACTGTATGTACGTATTATTTAGGCATTGTATGCTGGTACTGTATGGAGGTATAAAGGCACCATTTAGGCATGTATGGAGGTATTATTTAGAGACTGTATGGCTGTATTGTTTAAGCACTCTAGTTGTCAGGGAACAGAGAGGAAGGAAAGAGGGTGCACTCTGACTCCACCCTCAACCCCTGTCCCTGCCTACTTACACTAGCCACCCTAGGAGACGGGGCGTAACTGGGCGACGGTCCCTTACTTACGTAAGTGCACAGAGGAAAGATACGGAAGGTCAACAAGCCAAGGGTCAGAACCAGGAGAATCGGGAGTACAAATGGAGGTGGCAAATGTAAAGTCAACAGTCAGAGCCGAGGTCAATCCAGGAGAGCAAATACGTACAAAGGATGAGACGAAGTCGAGGTCAAAGAACAAGCTGAGGTCACAAGGTCAGGAGGTCAATCAGAACAAGCAGCCACAGACTAGAACCAAGGAGCAAGGAAGCACCAATGGACCCGTATTACAGGCAACCTGTAGCCAGCAGGTTGCCTGTATTTATAGTGGGGAGTGAGGGTCATGTGACATGGCCAGCATCACATGACCGACAGACAGACAAGTCGAGCACCGAGTGATCAGCTCGGCGCTCAAGGCAGACCTAGGAGCAGGGAGCCTCCCAGCTAGCAAAGCCGTCCTGGGAACGAGGCCAAACACAGATCCTCGCTCCCGAAGCTAAGCAGCAGGTCTGAGGCTGAAGGGAGACTGAGTGCGCCTTCGGCGCCCCGTGACACTAGTCTTATTTTATCACTGATAATGTGGTAGTATTGTGTTAGTACTCTATGGCAGTATTTTTAGTTATCGTATGGCAGTATAATTTAGCAACCATTTGGTAGTATTTTATGGGCATTATATGGCAATAATTTGACACAAAACATTAAGGTAAGGATTACATATGTATTGGCGTTTCAACACTTTTGGGCAATGAGATTGTGTGAGTAACTTTCGGCCATAACTCGGTAACTTCAGTTTGAGTAGATATGGACAAGGCATAATCATTATGTCATAAAAAAAAGGTCCAAGTTACAGTTTAGTGTCAAGATCACATTCAAGGTTAGGGGGAAAATCAGGTCACTTGCATATGTTTAGGCCGGGTTATAATAACAATAGGTCGAACCCTAGAAGAGTGAAGTTATCAAAGGAGGTTTGTAGTTAGGACTAAGGGCCAAGTCAATAAGTCGTAGAATCACTGCCAAATGTCAAACTCCATGTCATACTAGCAGCGGCATGACATATGCCATCCCTCAGCTCACATTCAGGTGCCAACAGCTATGAAGAATCGTTTGGCTGTGAATTGTCCCCCTGGTGTGCTTCATTAGCAGTCTGTGAAGTAGCAATGAACATAATGAGTTCAGAGCGTACAGCCAGATCTTTGCTGTTCTCATCTGGATTTTTCTACAAATCAGAAATGTTCTTAAAGCCAACACAAGTCACCCAAGTGGTAACGTCACATTTCTGAGAAACATAATGGGGAAATTGCACACAAAATTTTTATGGAACGTGTGCTGGGACTATTAGTTGACCATTGACCTCCAACTATTTTCAAACGTTCTGCAAGGCTCACTGGTTTCAAAAGAGAGCAACTGAGCTCAGGTAACAAAGATCCCAACCAATCTCCAAAGTGAGTGGTGATTTGTACCCAAGAATGTTATGGAACTTGTGCTGAGACTATGGATTGACCACTGACTTCCAACCAATTTTTGAATGTTTTTCAAAGCACACTGGTTTCAGAAGAGATGAATGAAGGTCAGGTAATGAAGATCTCAATCAATCTCTAGACTGAGCGGGTTCAGATTTTTGTTCTCAGGGAAGAGGTGGTTACATTAATTTCACTGTAATAAATGGTGACAATCAAGTTGGACCACTGCAAATTTCATTATTGGTGGAGGAGGTGGAGATGATTCTCCATCCCACCTCCTTGTCCTAACCCCCTGACTCCCTATTGCAGACACATAAAGCAGACATGGCCAGATATGATCACTAAATGGACAATAGTGAGAGTAAGTGATGGAGCCTCTGAGACCCCAAGGTGGTGGAGGCCCCAGGACATGTGTCCTATATGTCCTCCCTGCCGACCTTCACTTTAACTCCACATAAATACCATCAATTTAATGTTGTAACAAGTAATCATTTTTTTGTCCCAATTTATTTTTTCCAATCAAAAGAATTATTTCCAGAAATTCTCAATATACAACGTAGCCTCTCTTATCTGATTAGGATAGGTCATTACAAGCTTAGGATGCAGCGGTGATGATGTCAGGCCAGTGACCTAACACTGATTCTCCATGTCGGGAGCAGAACTCAGCAGATTATGTTTCAGTTTAAAGGGAAAAGTAAAAACAGATGTGAGAAGTAGCGAGGAACAAGGAGCCAGGATTAAGATGTAAAACTCCCAGTGGATGAAGGGAATCGGCTTAGCATTGGGGATAATTCACACTGCTGACATTACTGTTCTTCTCCATGTGTTCATCATGACACATGTGAATCTGATGACAGTCTATATCTGCTGCTTATAGTCTCCAAATAAATATATGAATAGAAATACACTCCTCAATATTGAAATTACAACACCAAGATGGATAATTCATAGATTTCTGGAAATCACAAGATGGATAGACATGTTAATGATATGATAATGATAAAAAAAAAATGGAAACTAAATATTTAAAACCTCTCGATTTATTCAGTATGTATTATAAGCACCATGTACCAGAGACACCCACACTTACACGCCTTGGCATGCTATCAATGAGGTCTTAATGGAATTCTTAGGAATTTTCCGCCTCGATGAATGCACTTAGGCCTACAAATGATCAAGATCCATTGCTGGCAGCACCCTTTGCAATTGCCAACCAATGGAGTCCCAGATGTGCTTGATGGGAGACGAGTCTAAAGATTCTGAAGGTCATGGTAGCACATTTAGGCCATGCAGGCTGTGGCAGGCGCAGCACTATGAAGTGCCTTTTGCGCTGTGGCATTAGAAGAATTTTGATATCTCTGACTTTTAGTCTAACCAGTAACTGTAATTCCTCTAGCGCCATTCTATGGAAACAGTAGGTTTAAAGAGCACATCAAATGCTTGAAATAACTTCTTTATTAACTTCAACTTTTCTTCATATATAACACTGCCGCCTCCGCAGAAGATTGTCCATGTACAAAACACGTGTTGAAAAGATATCACAAAAGGGCGGTATGCATAAGATGGTGGTTCAACTGTTCAATCTTGTCATTCAACATAAATGGTGGCTATATTTCTCTCTTGAGTATCTGTACTCTCACTTTAAGTTATCTCTCTGAGAGGTATATCCGTTCACTTGCTGAATTTGGTCGCAATTTGCAATCTGCAGTTAGCAGTAACTATTTGCAGATTGGTCGAGTATGATCTGGTATGGTTGTATGCAATTTGTATTGCAATATGGAATTTGAATTTGGATTGTAAACTTTGTAGTTTGCAATTGGTGGAAGTGTAAGTAACAGTAACATATAACTGGTTTAGTATACAGTTCAAATCACTATATTAACAGTAGGAACATTATATAACTGTTTTAAATACCTATTTTGGCCTTTCTGCTTCCATAAAACACAGCTCTTAGTGGAGTGAATGTCTGTTCAGCTTCTCTCTCTGATGAATAATGATTTCTAGCACCTCCTACTAGGGGAATTTCCCACACAGGCTGTGTGTGAGGCTGGCTGTGATTGGCCAAGACTCCTGGGCTGTGTGAGGCTGGCTAGGATTGGTCTAGACTCCTGCCCAGCAACAACAGTTTAACTATATTCTGTTGTTTCTGCAGTGTTATTGAGCTTACCTCACATCCATATAATGAATCTTAAGGGCACATGATCTTTTCTGCTTCTGTGAACACAATACATAACAATTAAATGACATCCAAACATGAAGTCACTGTAAATAACTCTGCTTTTGTCTTTAACACACAAACAGGAACTGTATTAAGGTTATTGGCAGGTTTAGCTGTATAAATATATAAGCTATATTAGCAACCTAGGACAGGTCTTAGCTGGCCAGCTACACAGGCTGCTCACAGTAGCACGAGCAACATGAGGCCTGGTGTTGTCCTGTTGAAAAACAGCTAATGGAACAGTTCAGAGAAATGGTTATACCTCTGGTTCCATGACTAAATCAATGTAATGCCAAGCAGGTATGGTACCTGAAATGTACCCACACCATCATCCCGGTAGTAGGACAGGTGTTACATTCCCTTTTGAAGGCTTCTTCATGGCGTTTCCCACATGGTCTCCAGACCAGTCTCTGGCTATCATTGAATCTGAGACAAAAGTAGGACTCATTGCTAAAGAGGAGAGAGCAGTGACATGAGGTTAATGGAACACGAGTAGCTGGACGTATGGTTCGTAGCCCAGTGTCATGTAAAGGCCTTTGGATGGTTTGTATTTTCCGCTCTTAGCTTGGGATGTGACATCAAATTTCACTTGCAGTACACAATGAATTACTATGCAGCATTTTTCTAATCAGACAACCCATCCGGGCAGAGGTTCGCCTCTGTGCACCTTTAGTTGTCATTACAGTTCATTGTTGTTCTCCCAACGACCTGGACATGCAGCATTGAGTAGTGCTGACATCTCTGACTGAGTGCGTGAGGGGGCAGATTTGGCATTTTTGGGGCCCCAAGCAAAGTTATGTCTGGGGGCCTCATTGCACTGCTGAGTTCTGTCCCTTCACACCACTAGGCTTCATCCCCATTAGCCCTCTAAACATAACCTCCATCGGTCCAGTAAGCTCCAGCCTCAGCTTAGCAGTGCAACTTGGGCACTTCTGCTAATGCTCTACAGCTGGGAAGGGCTCCATACCCTTTGGCCTCTGTTCTACTGAACTGCTGCAAAGGCAGTCTGTCCATCCCTTTAGTAATTTTTTTCAGCCAAACAGTTGTGGCCAGCAAGGGGTCCCCTGATCTCTGGGGCCCCATGCATTTGCTTGTCTTGCATGGCGGTAAAGTCTGCCACTGGGTGTGTGGTGATCTGCTGCAGTGATAAACCAAGGTCTCCCAGGTCAAGGATTTTGTCCCTCTCAGTTTGTGATAACTGGTGATACCTGGCACATCGACGAAGAGGAAGAATTACACAATCATCCCACATTACTTGATCCACATTTTGAGGTGCCATGTGGCTAAAAAACTTTATGATCTGGCTTATGCCCCTTCCACGTGTCATAAATTGGAGCTAGGTGCTTGAAAATGTGATAATTTGCATATCTTAGCAACACCTGCTGCTTCCTTGATTTGCATAACCTTACAGCTTCTCCTAATTGGTGCTGAGGTTTCAATGTTGAGAAGTGTATTTATGGAAAAGTTAGAAGATAATTACTGACTCGAGGATCAAGTGTTCAACAAATGGGTGGAAAATTCCACCATGGACACTGACTAGTGGCCTGATGGGTCTCACTCTCAAAGATTTCACCTCATAGTCGCCTTTCTTTGTCATAGTGTGTATGTATTTTGCTGTTTTTTTGTTCATCCCACCTGCCAAATTTGGAATGCAAAGTGATCAAAAAGTCATATGTACCTCAACAGTTATGTCCTGACGAAGGGGACGTTCCGCCCTCGAAACGTGCAGACTTGTATTAATAAAATAAATATTGCTCATCAATACTGACCTGGCATCATGTACCTGCGACAGTGCCGACATAGAGGTTCCGATTTTATTCTGCTTTCCTACGATTCTTCTCATCCCAAGGACCGTTCTGGTGTTACTGCAGTAACCTAGGCAGCAGCGCAGGCATCCTGTATGCTGGACGGTGAAATACCAGCAAAGTGAAGAAAAGAAGTTGTGACTTCTCACAACTAAAAACGGTAAGCGCAACTGATCACTTACTATTATCTCACACCAATTAGCAACACACATGAGGCGTTGCACAGGTGTGTCTTAGACTGCTTACAATAAAAGGACACTATATAATGTGCACAGTTTTACATACAACTTATACAACACATTAGCCCAAAATGGTGCCCCTAAAAATACAACTCGAAACGCCCAAAAAAGCAAGCCTCATAAAGCTATGCAGATGAGAAAAAAGAAGTTCTAGCTGAGATATGCTGAATTTAAAAAAATGAAAAAAACAAACAAAAACAAAGCCAGTACCATTGAGAGAAACTGGGACAGAAGGTGGTTTGCACCCAAGAAAGCACATTAATAATTGTCCATTTGCTGTCAGTCTGATAATTGTGTTGGTACCAGATTATTGTAACATAATGGAACTGGTGCCAAGACCACAGGCTACATTCCAACCAGTTTTCAAATGTCCTCCAAGACACACTTGTTTCATGAAAGATCTATAAAGATCATACATCTGGGATCCTAACCAAACTCAAGAGCAAGGGGGTTCCGGAACCTTTTCTCATTGGAGAGGTGGACAGTTTTTGAGACATGTCAGAATATTACATAATTAGATGACCACCATTGGTGGATGGCCACCAACATAATTTTTGAGCATGATTCTAGGGTATATACAGTAACTAAATGAGAAAAACATTATATACTTTCCATAATTCAGAAATAATTTTATTTTTCACCTCAGATATTTCTTGCCCGTTCTTGGTCAAGGTGATGTTAAAGACCATGACAGTGACACTTGCCCATCATTATTTTTTAACAGTAGTTTTGGTGAAGCCTGCAATATTTGGGAAGACAGAATGATCAGGTAAAACTAAAGCTGACTGGGTGGCCCAACTGTTTCTAATGCTTTGTTCTTAACATGCAGCCAATGTTCTCCCCTCTAGAGCAGATTTACTGTCTTAGGCTTCAGCTGTTGAAAAATGACCAAGCCCAGAGTCTGCCAACATCTTCTTTCCTTTGAGTTCAGTCTCACTGGCTTTCAATTACTCTTATATAGTTCAGGATATTGAGTCATGCATGCTAACTGTTACTCACCTTCTCTGGCTCTAGCAGCGGTCTCCACTGGTCAACCAGATTCAGTTTTCCTTGGTATGGTGATTCCTGCACTCTGACAGTTCCTCTGCTCTCTACTGACAACAACATTTAGTTGCCAGGATAACTGGTCCTTCTAGATGACATTGGTCCTGACAGCCTGTTTAGCAGGGACTCCAGCCTTTCTACCTTGCCTGCAGATTAAAGTTCATCCTTTGTTATAATAATTGTTTCTGTTGCCATTAACTATGTCTCTGACTATAATCTTGGCTTTAGTTCCATTTGATTCAACTCTTTTCTGACCTCTTGGATTTGTCTCCTGATGCTTGTGGTTCCACTTTTAGTATTGAACCCTGGTCCATCCACTGACTACAGTTTCATTTTGTTCCTGATGAAGACGCCTAACTACGCTGCCATGTTCGGTAACATCACAATAGACTTTATTAATAAAGTTCGTAAAAATATAATATAAAAAATTAAAACTAAAGACATTTATCATATAAAATGTAAAATTTTTAAATATAACTAATAAACTCCACCACGCCCTAAATGTTAAAATATCACGTACAACATCCTGCATGATGAATACCATAGAAATAAGTTCCCAAAGCCAGAAAAATGCTACCAATAAAAACAACAACTCACCCCCCAAAAAACAAGCCCTCACACAGCTTTACATCAGATTAGAAGCTCTTTCGAGAACCAGCTTCGTTAAAGGGATTGTCTTATCTCTCCATTACTAAAGCGAGATGAGACAGTCCCAACCACCGGTCAACCAGGAAAAAGTGGAGTGCACCAGCACAGTGCATGGGAGCTATGGAAACAGCATAGCACAGCAAGCTTTGCTGTTTCCGAGTTAGGACAGTGGCACAACTTACTGTACACCCAATGGGAACTACTGAATCAACGAGCACTGGCACGCTCTGTTGTTTCCTGACTGACTAGTGGTTAAGATTGTGTCTCATCTCGCCTTACCAAAAGAAAGATAAAACAACTGCTTTAACAAAACTGAACTGGATACGAGAGGGTGATGAGTGGAAGACTGCTTTTAACACTTGAGACGGTCACTATGTAACATCTTGTCATGTTCTTTGGTCTCAGTAACACTTCTACAGTATTTCAGGAATTCGCTAACAATATATTTTGTGATATTGTAGTCTGTTTGGATGACATCCTGATCTTCTCGCCTATCCTGACTTCTAAATGAAGACCATTCACACTGTCCTCCGGCACTGGGAAGAGAACAGACTGTACGCTAAATTTGAAAAAGGTCTCTGCTCTTCTTGGGCTACACCTCTGATCATGGTGTCGGGATAGATCCCGAGAAGTTATTTGTCATATTGGACTGGCCCTGACCCAGAGGCTTGTGAGCTGGTTAGCAGTTCCTGGTTTTTGCTAGTTATTACAGACAATTCATTCCTAACTTTTCCACCCTGACCACCCCTATTTCTGCTTCTACCTGGAAGGGGTGAATACTAAAGAATGGTCCCCTGAGACCAAGTGAGCCCAGTCTCTGAAGAAAGGACAACATGGACAACCCCTTTAAGTTGTCCCTTGAAGAATGGCGTTATCTGCTGACGGTTTTTTAGCATGCTGTCATTATTTACACTGACCACAAGAGCTTAAGGGGGTTTTCCAAGACTTAAATACTGATGACTAGAGTTGAGCGAACACCTGGATGTTCGGGTTCGAGAAGTTCGGCCGAACATCCCGGAAATGTTCGGGTTCGGGATCCGAACCCGATCCGAACTTCGTCCCGAACCCGAACCCCATTGAAGTCAATGGGGACCCGAACTTTTCGGCACTAAAACGGCTGTAAAACAGCCCAGGAAAGGGCTAGAGGGCTGCAAAAGGCAGCAACATGTAGGTAAATCCCCTGCAAACAAATGTGGATAGGGAAATTAATTAAAATAAAAATTAAATAAATAAAAATTAACCAAAATCAATTGGAGAGAGGTTCCATAGCAGAGAATCTGGCTTCCCGTCACCCACCACTGGAACAGTCCATTCTCAGATATTTAGGCCCCGGCACCCAGGCAGAGGAGAGAGGTCCCGTAACAGAGAATCTGTCTTCATGTCAGCAGAGAATTAGTCTGCATGTCATAGCAGAGAATGAGGCTTCACGTCAGCCACCACTGCAACAGTCCATTGGCATATATTTAGGCCTAGCACACAGGCAGAGGAGAGAGGTCCCGTAACAGAGAATCTGTCTTCATGTCAGCAGAGAATCAGTCTGCATGTCATAGCAGAGAATGAGGCTTCACGTCAGCCACCACTGCAACAGTCCATTGGCATATATTTAGGCCCAGCACCCAGGCAGAGGAGGGAGGTCCCGTAACAGAGAATCTGTCTTCATGTCAGCAGAGAATTAGTCTGCATGTCATAGCAGAGAATGAGGCTTCACGTCAGCCACCACTGCAACAGTCCATTGGCATATATTTAGGCCCAGCACACACACAGGCAGAGGAGAGAGGTCCCGTAACAGAGAATCTGGCTTCATGTCAGCAGAGAATCAGTCTGCATGTCATAGCAGAGAATGAGGCTTCACGTCAGCCACCACTGCAACAGTCCATTGGCATATATTTAGGCCCAGCACACACACAGGCAGAGGAGAGAGGTCCCGTAACAGAGAATCTGGCTTCATGTCAGCAGAGAATCAGTCTGCATGTCATAGCAGAGAATGAGGCTTCACGTCAGCCACCACTGCAACAGTCCATTGGCATATATTTAGGCCCAGCACCCAGGCAGAGGAGAGAGGTCCCGTAACAGAGAATCTGTCTTCATGTCAGCAGAGAATTAGTCTGCATGTCATAGCAGAGAATGAGGCTTCACGTCAGCCACCACTGCAACAGTCCATTGGCATATATTTAGGCCCAGCACACACACAGGCAGAGGAGAGAGGTCCCGTAACAGAGAATCTGGCTTCATGTCAGCAGAGAATCAGTCTGCATGTCATAGCAGAGAATGAGGCTTCACGTCAGCCACCACTGCAACAGTCCATTGGCATATATTTAGGCCCAGCACACACACAGGCAGAGGAGAGAGGTCCCGTAACAGAGAATCTGGCTTCATGTCAGCAGAGAATCAGTCTGCATGTCATAGCAGAGAATGAGGCTTCACGTCAGCCACCACTGCAACAGTCCATTGGCATATATTTAGGCCCAGCACACACACAGGCAGAGGAGAGAGGTCCCGTAACAGAGAATCTGGCTTCATGTCAGCAGAGAATCAGTCTGCATGTCATAGCAGAGAATGAGGCTTCACGTCAGCCACCACTGCAACAGTCCATTGGCATATATTTAGGCCCAGCACACACACAGGCAGAGGAGAGAGGTCCCGTAACAGAGAATCTGTCTTCATGTCAGCAGAGAATTAGTCTGCATGTCATAGCAGAGAATGAGGCTTCACGTCACCCACCACTGCAACAGTCCATTGGCATATATTTAGGCCTAGCACACAGGCAGAGCAGAGAGGTCCCGTAACAGACAATCTGGCTTCATGACAGCAGAGAATCAGTCTGCATGTCATAGCAGAGAATGAGGCTTCACGTCACCCACCACTGCAACAGTCCATTGGCATATATTTAGGCCTAGCACACAGGCAGAGCAGAGAGGTCCCGTAACAGACAATCTGGCTTCATGACAGCAGAGAATCAGTCTGCATGTCATAGCAGAGAATGAGGCTTCACGTCACCCACCACTGCAACAGTCCATTGGCATATATTTAGGCCTAGCACACAGGCAGAGCAGAGAGGTCCCGTAACAGACAATCTGGCTTCATGTCAGCAGAGAATCAGTCTGCATGTCATAGCAGAGAATGAGGCTTCACGTCACCCACCACTGCAACAGTCCATTGGCATATATTTAGGCCTAGCACACAGGCAGAGCAGAGAGGTCCCGTAACAGACGATCTGGCTTCATGTCAGCAGAGAATCAGTCTGCATGTCATAGCAGAGAATCAGGCTTCACGTCAGCCACCACTGCAACAGTCCATTGTCATAAATTTAGGCCCAGCACCCAGGCAGAGGAGAGAGGTCCCGTAACAGACAATCTGGCTTCATGTCAGCAGAGAATTAGTCTGCATGTCATAGCAGAGAATCAGGCTTCATGTCAGCCACCACTGCAACAGTCCATTGGCATATATTTAGGCCTAGCACACAGGCAGAGGAGAGGTTCATTCAACTTTGGGTAGCATCGCAATATAATGGTAAAATGAAAATAAAAATAGGATTGAATGAGGAAGTGCCCTGGAGTCCAATAATATATGGTTATGGGGAGGTAGTTAATGTCTAATCTGGACAAGGGACGGACAGGTCCTGTGGGATCCATGCCTGGTTCATTTTTATGAACGTCAGCTTGTCCACATTGGCTGTAGACAGGCGGCTGCGTTTGTCTGTAATGACGCCCCCTGCCGTGCTGAATACACGTTCAGACAAAACGCTGGCTGCCGGGCAGGCCAGCACCTCCAAGGCATAAAAGGCTAGCTCTGGCCACGTGGACAATTTAGAGACCCAGAAGTTGAATGGGGCCGAACCATCAGTCAGTACGTGGAGGGGTGTGCACACGTACTGTTCCACCATGTTAGTGAAATGTTGCCTCCTGCTAACACGTTGCGTATCAGGTGGTGGTGCAGTTAGCTGTGGCGTGTTGACAAAAGTTTTCCACATCTCTGCCATGCTAACCCTGCCCTCAGAGGAGCTGGCCGTGACACAGCTGCCTTGGCGACCTCTTGCTCCTCCTCTGCCTTGGCCTTGGGCTTCCACTTGTTCCCCTGTGACATTTGGGAATGCTCTCAGTAGCGCGTCTACCAACGTGCGCTTGTACTCGCGCATCTTCCTATCACGCTCCAGTGCAGGAAGTAAGGTGGGCACATTGTCTTTGTAGCGTGGATCCAGCAGGGTGGCAACCCAGTAGTCCGCACAGGTTAAAATGTGGGCAACTCTGCTGTCGTTGCGCAGGCACTGCAGCATGTAGTCGCTCATGTGTGCCAGGCTGCCCAGGGGTAAGGACAAGCTGTCCTCTGTGGGAGGCGTATCGTCATCGTCCTGCCTTTCCCCCCAGCCACGCACCAGTGATGGACCCGAGCTGCGTTGGGTGCCACCCCGCTGTGACCATGCTTCATCCTCATCCTCCTCCACCTCCTCCTCATCCTCGTCCTCCTCGTCCTCCAGTAGTGGGCCCTGGCTGGCCACATTTGTACCTGGCCTCTGCTGTTGCAAAAAACCTCCCTCTGAGTCACTTCGAAGAGACTGGCCTGAAAGTGCTAAAAATGACCCCTCTTCCTCATCCTCCTCCTCCTCCTCCTGGGCCACCTCCTGTTCCATCATCGCCCTAAGTGTTTTCTCAAGGAGACATAGAAGTGGTATTGTAACGCTGATAACGGTGTCATCGCCACTGGCCATGTTGGTGGAGTACTCGAAACAGCGCAACAGGGCACACAGGTCTCGCATGGAGGCCCAGTCATTGGTGGTGAAGTGGTGCTGTTCTGTAGTGCGACTGACCCGTGCGTGCTGCAGCTGAAACTCCACTATGGCCTGCTGCTGCTCGCACAGTCTGTCCAGCATGTGCAAGGTGGAGTTCCACCTGGTGGGCACGTCGCATATGAGGCGGTGAGCGGGAAGGCCGAAGTTACGCTGTAGCGCAGACAGGCGAGCAGCGGCAGGATGTGAACGCCGGAAGCGCGAACAGACGGCCCGCACTTTATGCAGCAGCTCTGACATGTCGGGGTAGTTGTGAATGAACTTCTGCACCACCAAATTCAGCACATGCGCCAAGCAAGGGATGTGCGTCAAATTGGCTAGTCCCAGAGCTGCAACGAGATTTCGCCCATTATCACACACCACCAGGCCGGGCTTGAGGCTCACCGGCAGCAACCACTCGTCGGTCTGTTGTTCAATACCCCGCCACAACTCCTGTGCGGTGTGGGGCCTGTCCCCCAAACATATGAGTTTCAGAATGGCCTGCTGACGTTTACCCCGGGCTGTGCTGAAGTTGGTGGTGAAGGTGTGTGGCTGACTGGATGAGCAGGTGGAAGAAGAGGAGGAGGAAGCCGAGAAGGAGGAGGTGGCAACAGGAGGCAAAGAATGTTGCCCTGCGATCCTTGGCGGCGGCAGGACGTGCGCCAAACAGCTCTCCGCCTGGGGCCCAGCTGCCACTACATTTACCCAGTGTGCAGTTAGGGAGATATAGCGTCCCTGGCCGTGCTTACTGGTCCACGTATCTGTGGTTAGGTGGACCTTGCTACAGATGGCGTTGCGCAGTGCACACTTGATTTTATCGGATACTTGGTTGTGCAGGGAAGGCACGGCTCTCTTGGAGAAGTAGTGCCGGCTGGGAACAACATACTGTGGGACAGCAAGCGACATGAGCTGTTTGAAGCTGTCTGTGTCCACCAGCCTAAATGACAGCATTTCATAGGCCAGTAGTTTAGAAATGCTGGCATTCAGGGCCAGGGATCGAGGGTGGCTAGGTGGGAATTTACGCTTTCTATCAAATGTTTGTGAGATGGAGAGCTGAACGCTGGCGTGTGACATGGTTGAGACGCTTGGTGACGGAGGTGGTGGTGGTGGTGTTGGTGGTACATCCCCTGTTTGCTGGGCGGCAGGTGCCAACGTTCCTCCAGAGGCGGAGGAAGAGGCCGAGGCGGCAGCAGCAGAATAGGCCGAGGCGGCAGCAGCAGAAGAGGTAGCAGGGGGAGCCTGAGTGACTTCCTTGGTTTTAAGGTGTTTACTCCACTGCAGTTCATGCTTTGCATGCAGGTGCCTGGTCATGCAGGTTGTGCTCAGGTTCAGAACGTTAATGCCTCGCTTCAGGCTCTGATGGCACAGCGTGCAAACCACTCGGGTCTTGTCGTCAGCACATTGTTTGAAGAAGTGCCATGCCAGGGAACTCCTTGAAGCTGCCTTTGGGGTGCTCGGTCCCAGATGGCGGCGGTCAGTAGCAGGCGGAGTCTCTTGGCGGCGGGTGTTCTGCTTTTGCCCACTGCTCCCTCTTTTGCTACGCTGTTGGCTCGGTCTCACCACTGCCTCTTCCTCCGAACTGTGAAAGTCAGTGGCACGACCTTCATTCCATGTGGGGTCTAGGACCTCATCGTCCCCTGCATCGTCTTCCACCCAGTCTTGATCCCTGACCTCCTGTTCAGTCTGCACACTGCAGAAAGACGCAGCAGTTGGCACCTGTGTTTCGTCATCATCAGAGACATGCTGAGGTGGTATTCCCATGTCCTCATCATCAGGAAACATAAGTGGTTGTGCGTCAGTGCATTCTATGTCTTTCACCGCTGGGGAAGGGCTAGGTGGATGCCCTTGGGAAACCCTGCCAGCGGAGTCTTCAAACAGCATAAGAGACTGCTGCATAACTTGAGGCTGAGACAGTTTCCCTGGTATGCATGGGGGTGATGTGACAGACTGATGGGGTTGGTTTTCAGGCGCCATCTGTGCGCTTTCTGCAGAAGACTGGGTGGGAGATAATGTGAACGTGCTGGATCCACTGTCGGCCACCCAATTGACTAATGCCTGTACCTGCTCAGGCCTTACCATCCTTAGAACGGCATTGGGCCCCACCATATATCGCTGTAAATTCTGGCGGCTACTGGGACCTGAGGTAGTTGGTACACTAGGACGTGTGGATGTGGCAGAACGGCCACGTCCTCTCCCAGCACCAGAGGGTCCACTAACACCACCACGACCATGTCCACGTCCGCGTCCCTTACTAGATGTTTTTCTCATTGTTATGGTTCACCACAACAACAAATATATTATTTGGCCCAATGTATTGTATTCAAATTCAGCGGGATATAAATTAGAGGCCTAGTATTTAGGCGCTGGGTGACCGGTATGGATTTAGTGACAGAATTAGACTTGGAAATGCACAGAAGCGTGTGTGTGAAGTTATTCTGAATGACCCAATGTGCACCTTGAATATTATATACCCTTTTTGGGATAGATTTCAAATAGCTCTGATATAGCAGAAACCACTAAATTATGAAATTGCTAAATTGGGAATTGTACTTCAACCCAGAACAAAAAATGTGCTTTGACGGACACTAAATATCTTGCCCAGCAACAACAGTACAGCGGTGGGTAACGAGAGATTTAGAGGGATTTAAATTTGAGGCCTAGTATTTAGGCGCTGGGTCACCGGTATGGATTTAGTGACAGAATTAGACTTGGAAATGCACAGAAGCGTGTGTGTGAAGTTATTCTGAATGACCCTATGTGCACCTTCAATATTATATACCCTTTTAGGGATAGATTTCAAATAGCTCTGATATAGCAGAAACCACTAAATTATGAAATTGCTAAATTGGGAATTGTACTTCAACCCAGAACAAAAAATGTGCTTTGACGGACACTAAATATCTTGCCCAGCAACAACAGTACAGTGGTGGGTAACGAGAGATTTAGAGGGATTTAAATTTGAGGCCTAGTATTTAGGCGCTGGGTCACCGGTATGGATTTAGTGACAGAATTAGACTTGGAAATGCACAGAAGCGTGTGTGTGAAGTTATTCTGAATGACCCTATGTGCACCTTCAATATTATATACCCTTTTAGGGATAGATTTCAAATAGCTCTGATATAGCAGAAACCACTAAATTATGAAATTGCTAAATTGGGAATTGTACTTCAACCCAGAACAAAAAATGTGCTTTGACGGACACTAAATATCTTGCCCAGCAACAACAGTACAGCGGTGGGTAACGAGAGATTTAGAGGGATTTAAATTTGAGGCCTAGTATTTAGGCGCTGGGTCACCGGTATGGATTTAGTGACAGAATTAGACTTGGAAATGCACAGAAGCGTGTGTGTGAAGTTATTCTGAATGACCCTATGTGCACCTTCAATATTATATACCCTTTTTGGGATAGATTTCAAATAGCTCTGATATAGCAGGAACCACTAAATTATGAAATTGCTAAATTGGGAATTGTACTTCAACCCAGAACAAAAAATGTGCTTTGACGGACACTAAATATCTTGCCCAGCAACAACAGTACACCGGTGGGTAACGAGAGATTTAGAGGGATTTAAATTTGAGGCCTAGTATTTAGGCGCTGGGTCACCGGTATGGATTTAGTGACAGAATTAGACTTGGAAATACACAGTAGCGGGTGTGTGTGAAGTTATTCTGAATGACCCTATGTGCACCTTCAATATTATATACCCTTTTTGGGATAGATTTCAAATAGCTCTGATATAGCAGGAACCACTAAATTATGAAATTGCTAAATTGGGAATTGTACTTCAACCCAGAACAAAAAATGTGCTTTGACGGACACTAAATATCTTGCCCAGCAACAACAGTACAGCGGTGGGTAACGAGAGATTTAGAGGGATTTAAATTTGAGGCCTAGTATTTAGGCGCTGGGTCACCGGTATGGATTTAGTGACAGAATTAGACTTGGAAATGCACAGAAGCGTGTGTGTGAAGTTATTCTGAATGACCCTATGTGCACCTTCAATATTATATACCCTTTTAGGGATAGATTTCAAATAGCTCTGATATAGCAGAAACCACTAAATTATGAAATTGCTAAATTGGGAATTGTACTTCAACCCAGAACAAAAAATGTGCTTTGACGGACACTAAATATCTTGCCCAGCAACAACAGTACAGTGGTGGGTAACGAGAGATTTAGAGGGATTTAAATTTGAGGCCTAGTATTTAGGCGCTGGGTCACCGGTATGGATTTAGTGACAGAATTAGACTTGGAAATGCACAGAAGCGTGTGTGTGTGAAGTTATTCTGAATGACCCTATGTGCACCTTCAATATTATATACCCTTTTAGGGATAGATTTCAAATAGCTCTGATATAGCAGAAACCACTAAATTATGAAATTGCTAAATTGGGAATTGTACTTCAACCCAGAACAAAAAATGTGCTTTGACGGACACTAAATATCTTGCCCAGCAACAACAGTACACCGGTGGGTAACGAGAGATTTAGAGGGAATTAAATTTGAGGCCTAGTATTTAGGCGCTGGGTGACAGGTATGGATTTAGTGACAGAATTAGACTTGGAAATACACAGTAGCGGGTGTGTGTGAAGTTATTCTGAATGACCCAATGTGCACCTTCAATATTATATACCCTTTTTGGGATAGATTTCAAATA
Organism: Bufo gargarizans; assembly: GCF_014858855.1. Taxonomy (NCBI): domain Eukaryota; kingdom Metazoa; phylum Chordata; class Amphibia; order Anura; family Bufonidae; genus Bufo; species Bufo gargarizans. The sequence goes on from NC_058085.1 coordinate 9,649,785, forward strand.
GCTCTGATATAGCAGGAACCACTAAATTATGAAATTGCTAAATTGGGAATTGTATTTCAACCCAGAACAAGAAATGTGCTTGAACGGACACTAAATAACTCGCCCAGCTACAGCACTAGGGACAGATTTAGCTGGATATAAATTTGAGGCCTAGTATTTAGGCGCTGGGTGACCGGTATGGATTTAGTGACAGAATTAGACTGGGATATGGCCAAAAAATGAACAGACTATTGCTGGTTAAATGCACTTGGTGTGACAGCTTCACCCTGATGTAGGCTTTAGCCAAAAAACAACCACACCATTGAGGGTTAAATGCACTTGGTGACAGGCGCAGCTTGCCCCTGATTTTGTATATGGCCAAAAAATGAACAGACTATTGCTGGTTAAATGCACTTGGTGTGACAGCTTCACCCTGATGTAGGCTTTAGCCAAAAAACAACCACACCATTGAGGGTTAAATGCACTTGGTGACAGGCGCAGCTTGCCCCTGATTTTGTATATGGCCAAAAAATGAACAGACTATTGCTGGTTAAATGCACTTGGTGTGACAGCTTCACCCTGATGTAGGCTTTAGCCAAAAAACAACCACACCATTGAGGGTTAAATGCACTTGGTCGCAGCTTGTGCTGGCGCACCACAAGACACAAAATGGCCGCCGATCACCCCAGAAAAATGAGACTGACAAACGGTCTGTGCAGCCTAAAAACAGTGAGCAATTGAGGATCAGCAGCTCAATGATCCACAGCTGCAGATCGATCAGTTAATCAAGTCCTTTGGAGGAGTTAATCTGCCTAATCTCGCCCTACTGTCGCAGCCGCAACCTCTCCCTACGCTAATCAGAGCAGAGTGACGGGCGGCGCTATGTGACTCCAGCTTAAATAGAGGCTGGGTCACATGGTGCTCTGGCCAATCACAGCCATGCCAATAGTAGGCATGGCTGTGATGGCCTCTTGGGGCAAGTAGTATGACGCTTGTTGATTGGCTGCTTTGCAGCCTTTCAAAAAGCGCCAAGAAAGCGTCACAAAAGCGCGAAGAAAGCGACGAACACCGAACCCGAACCCGGACTTTTACGAAAATGTCCGGGTTCGGGTCCGTGTCACGGACACCCCAAAATTCGGTACGAACCCGAACTATACAGTTCGAGTTCGCTCATCCCTACTGATGACCTATCCTCTGTATAACTCCCTTCAGATTAGTCAAATCTATTGGTTGATACAGTGGTTCCACATCCACTGCCGTTGGAACATTGAATGGTGTAATTAAAAAACAACAACTTGTCACCACCAAAATCGACTTGGTCCTGAAGGGATATTATAGGACATGGGCCGTCTTTGTCTTCAGATCACAACAAGCTTTCTCAACAGTTTGATAGCTGAGCACACACCAGTCAAATGGTGACCAGATCCCTTCACCAACTCAATTTTGGTGTCTATTGCTTTTTCAATACCGACTGTAACCACCACAAGTAGAACAATGTATTTGTATTTGTAAAGGACGCGAGTAGTCCACATGGGACCTAGGAGCACACCTGGCATATAATAGTAGTGTCATTGACTATGGTCTGCTCTGTTTTTTTGGTGGTCAGGAGTGGAAACTCATTGACCAAAGACTTCCTATTGAGGCAATCATTGACTAAAGTGTGTAGCGTCCAACTGTGGTTCCTTGGACCCACCAGAGAAAATGACTGAAAGCCTACCCTCCATCTATACATAGAGGATGCATCATCAAAAAGGTCTGATAGGTAACTTGTTTAATTTGATCAACCCATAAGAAATAGACCCAAGTGTTAAAAGATTGTCTCCAAAGTCACCTCCAATTGGGTTGACTTCCTCTGGACCTGTTGGCCCATTACTGAATCAAGGCCCTGGGTAAACAGAGGATCTTCTGGTACTTTGGAGCTCCTGCCCGGCCCTAGATGGAGATTATATGTATGGTGTACAACCAATAGAAAGGTATCAGACCAAGGCAATGCTGCCCATGGAGTAAAGGAAATAACTCTACGAAATCACAAGTGAGCCAGTAGCCTGAGACCTTCATCTTCTATTCTACCCAGGTGCAGTCCTTGAAATCTCTGGAAAAAAATAAAGAAGTGGAGATCTGGGTTATGTCACCCGTCATGCACACGCGTTTCCAAAGGTTTAAAGAAAAAAAACGAGCAGAAGGAACCTGAGTAACAAAAGAATTGTGTTTATCCATTCCTCCTCTCACTGTAAGGATGTTGTAAACTGACTTTTTAACCAAGTCTTAGGCAAGATTTGGGAGCGAGCCATCCTATAATAAACACTGACATGCTTGTATTCAAATATTTACTTAATACTGTGGAGTAACTTATAATGAGCAGAGCGGAGCTGCCGTATGGACCTGAGTGCTGAGGGATCAGGTACCACCATAGCCTACACAAAAAAGTGAGGGGAGAACCCACCACCACCCCTCCCCTCATTTAGGATTGTTATGGTGACTTCAACAAACACTTCCTTCTGTAAGTATACTTATGTGACGCTTGGAAGAATGTTGAATTCTGGTACTATAGCTTCTATCTGTACCAAATAAAGTTAACTTTCAAGCGTAGGCATCTAACTTCATGATTTGCTTTGCCAGTCTTCCATGTGTTCCATGTCCAGGCCAAGATTGACTGTACTAAATCCACACATTTACATATCTAAGGACTCATGCAGGAGAAAGCCCGATTCAGAATATGTTGAGCCGTTCATATTGTATCTCCCTAATTGCACTGCAGCTCAGGTTAGGTGGTGGTTGAACTCATATTGATGTTAGGTGGTCGAGATGAATACAGAGCAAGAACTCTATACCCACCATGGAACTAATAGATAGATAGATAAATAGATAGATAAGATAGATGATAAATAGAAATAAGGCTACTTTCACACTAGCGTCTTGTGAGGATACGTCATGGACAGATCCGTTCAGATCATGCAACCGTCTGCATCCGTTCAGAACGGATCCGTTTGTATTATCTTTAACATAGCCAAGACGGATCCGTCTTGAACACCATTGAAAGTCAATGGAGGACTGATCCGTTTTCTATTGTGCCAGATTGTGTCAGAGAAAATCGATCCGTCTCCATTAACTTACATTGTGTGCAAGGACGGATCCGTTTGGCTCAGTGTTTTGGTGTCCGTCTCCAAAGCAGAACTGAACTGAGGCATTCAGAATGTATTAGAATGTGAACTGATCCATTTTGGACCGCTTGTGAGAGCCCTGAACGGATCTCACAAACGGAAAGCAGAAAGCCAAGAGTTTGAAAGTAGACTTAAGATGTCCTTTGAGCAGAGACTCTTGTGATGCCAGAGTGCAGGTTCACATTTCATGAGTATACGTATACAGCCTAGGAGGCATATGCACATTATAACTTATTATCCTTACATCATCTCTTGAAATTTTGAGGAACACAGTAAACTAGTGTCCAAATATGCAAGGTAAACCTGTAAAAATTGTCTCTAGATCTGTGTTACAAGAAGAAGATTAGCATCAACAATGAGTAGATGACATCAGGAACATGGATCTGGGCCGAATTATACACAGCTATGGAAAATGTGTGCCACACGTCCCAACACAGGCAGGAAAAAAGTGGCGGTCCATGTTCAAAAGTCTGTGCCCCCGATATGGACATGTCTACATACATAAGTAACCAGTCCATAACATGTAGCATATACAGTGGCCATGTTATCTAAAAAATAATGTTATAGACTAGCAAGGTGGCATCATAACATTTCATCTCTGTGACAAATCAGTTAAAGGTCCTATTAAACCTTTCCCTGATATCCTGGTTAAAACTTTAAGTTTGGCCTTATTTTCGAGGAATACATTTGTAGATAGGTGATCCAGGTGATCTCATTGGTCACTATCACTGAAACACTGGCCTCCTGAAGATATCCTTCCTTAACCACATCCCTGACTTCCCATAGCTGCAACACAAAGTAAACCATCCAACATTCATTATGGATAAAGTTATTTGTCTACACTGTCCAGCACGGCTTATCTGCTACCTGATGATAGCCTCCTCATGAAGTTCACCTCTAAGCAATCAAAATGCTCTTCTCCCCCCTTGGGCAGTTCTTATCCTTTATTTCCGGCTGTATCTGGTTGCCATAGCAACACACAAGGACTAAATATGTCACATTGGGTTGTAATCTTCCATCCAGAGCCAGGTTTACAAAGTCTTCTATATCTTGACAGTTCCTTCTGACTTTCCTGGTTACACCTGGTACTTTTCCTGTTAATTGTCCTTTTTATAAACTTTTATTCCATCTTCTGACTACATGTTAGGTCACCCCTTTTGACAATTTTTGACTACATTTCTATTATTGACCCTTAGCTACCTTGACTTTCTTATCTGCATCTTCTCATTCTCCTACCTAAACTTCTAAACAGGGCAGCCACCACCTATCAGTGATTACTCCTATGGATCTCATTGTGAAAGTCTATACCCCTGTGAAGGTGTTTATGGTGAAGATGGTCCATGCCTTGGTTAGTCAGTGCCAAACCAAATACACCTTGTGGGTGCCAGGTCAAAGCTCCAACCAAAAGCCTTGAGTCTTCCTTGAATTGTCCCTGTTTTCACAATGACTTCACAATGAATAGTGTCATGTAGCAGTGAGAACGATCTGATAATCGACTGAGCAGAAATGTGAAAATGCTCGAGGTAGAGATGACAGGCCTCATCTGTTTTTCATTTTCCTCTTTATTACATGTGAACTGACTTGGCCTCATCGCTTCCTACGTCTGGTCTTGGGAAATAACCAGCTTAGCACCTCATTTAAAGGTGGTATCCAGAGCATTATATGTCATAGATGATTTATAAAGATAAAATGTATATATCTAGCATTGTCTATAGATGCAGTCATACCTCTATGTATCCTCCTAACAAAATCTGTGAAAGACAAGAATGTAACAGCAAAATTGACTGCTATGGTATCCAGTCCCACCCCAAACCAGTGACTGCTATGGTATCCAGTCCCACCCCAAACCAGTGACTGCTATGTTGTTCAGCACCACCCACCTGATTAAATCTAAACACTAGATAGGCACAGTTTGATGTTTTGAGTATCAACAAGTCTTGCCATTATGGTCCATTTGACTTTTAGGATTCCTGGTGGTGGAGCCTCTCAGATCATCTGAAGGTATAGGGTAATTTATTCTGTTTTACAAATGTAGACCTGGCCCATGAGCCCTATTATATTATATGATTATTGAGTATTGAGCGAATCAAAGTTAACAAAGTGGAATTCGATCCGAGGTAACGAACCAATTTTTCCTGAAATGGAGGTAAAAAAAAATACATACTCACTTCATCTACTTGAGCTCAAAGAGATTGTCTCGCCCATCTTGATTGAAGAAAACGTGTCAATTCTCACACTGTAACATCACCATGTCATGATGTCAGTGATGACATCACTGCACCCCCCCCCCCTCCCCGAGTGATGATGTGGTGAGGTCATCACATCAGCATGAGCCCCAATTGACACGTTTTCTTCAACCAAGATGTCCGCAATGGCCTCTCCGCTATCAAATGGATGAGGTGAGTATATATATTTTTTGTTTTAACCCCTGATTAACCCCCTGATATGCTGAATGTGACTCTCAGATGTCACGATCAGCATTGAACGCAGCCTCTGAGGGGTTAAATGACAGGAGGGGGCAGTGCAATCATTGTTCCCCATACAATGGAATGTGATTTGTTATGAAGTAATTCGGAACTAATCGAATTTCCTGATGAAATTTGGCAAAGTAGCCGAATCGTAGTTTTGAAAACTTCGTTGTATCTGAGGATATAGCGAAGAACTTGCTGTATCTGAGGACATTTAAAAAGGGTAATTTGGGCTACTCAGTAATGGATCAGCTCTTGGCTACTTTATATATTTTTTTCTTTACTCTAAGCTGTATACATCACATAATATAGACAGGCAATAAACTCGACTCAATGGTTTTCTGGCAACGAGGATCTGTCCTATCTTTATGAGTCATATAGTTTAGTCTAGCATTGCGTCTTTGTTGAATAACACCATCGCCGACGGTCGCGACACACGCAAGATCTCAGGCTTGGCGTTTACAACGTCAGTGAATTTGAAGAATTGGAGGGAGACCTGGAAACCCAATATATGGAGAGAGATACTCAACATCAAACACTGCGCACAAGAGCCCCGTCATGCCAGAATTGTTGTCACCCACGTCAGTGTATTTAGTATAGATGAAAGCTTGCCAACAACTACAAGCTGAAGGGCTTATCCAAATATTTCCTTCATGCAGACTGGATTGGCCATATGTTGCTGGCCTCCTGGTCACAATCGGAAAGGCTTTGTGAGTAGTTAACCTTATGAATGCTGGTTTCCACCTTTAGGATGGATGTGTAGTGGTGAACTGCTAACAGTAGGACCAGTTGTCTTTAGCTCCCCCTCCTTAATGTTCCTCACCTTTCCTCCTTCTTCCCAAGTCCAACCCTCAAGTTTAAAGGGGTGGTCTCACTTCAGTAAGTGGCATTTATCATGTAGAGAAAGTTAATACAAGCCACTTACTAATGTATTGTTACTATCCATATTGCTTCCTTTGCTGTCTGGATTCATTTTTCCATCACATTATAAACTGCTTGTTTCCATGGTTACAGACCACCCTGCAATCCATCAGCGGTGGTCGTGCTTGGACACTATAGGAAAAAGTGTCAGCCTGTCTGGTGGTTGAGACATGGGAATGTACATAGGCTAGGCTAGGGTTTTTCCTATAGTGTGCAAGTACGACCACCACTGATGGATTGCAGGGTGGTCTGTAAGCATGGAAACGAGCAGTGTATAATGTGATGGAAAAATGAATCCAATACATTAGTAAGTGCCTTGTATTAACTTTCTCTACATGATAAATACCACTTACTGAAGTGAGACAACCCCTTTAAGCTCCATTTCTTCTTCTTAACAAGTTCAAATAAGCAAACCCTTTTGGAAGAGAAGAGAAAGTTCCTCATTGATTAACATGAAGCCCCATTGATCTCTGCAGAACTTCATTGACTAATTGACATGTATTATGCAATATGTTGCCCTTGGTGCATTAGAACTTCACAATCTAAATACTAGAAACTCTTAAAGACTTAATTATCCTATATCAGAATATGTTAGCATTGGAGATCTGTGAGTTCATGTCAATGAGCTGGAGACTCTCTAGGGACCTTCTAAGCCTCTTCTGGCATCTGTTCTCATAAGATGGTTGTAGAAATGATAACTAAAATTCATATGCTCAGAGAAACATCCTCATCAATGGTTGGGTGTTTCTTCACCCAAACCCTGTACTTAAATTCACTGACCACACCATAGTGGCTTTCTGGGGAAGATCAAATTGTCCCAAAAATTATTCTGCCTATGGTCACCTTTGGCAAATTGGAACTGCAGATGGACCTCAGATCCAGACGATTCCTTAAATATTTAGTTAGGACAATTTTGTGTAAAATCTCAGCTCTTCAGTCACTTGCCTCGTCTGAATCAGACACTTCAGCGAGTCTGTTTTCACTTATAATACAAAAAGTTGACTGAATCGTCTGTATGAACACCCCCCACATTCCGTGTTGATCCCTTCGATCACAGTGTGGCTGGAGCCAGAGAAATTAACACCATATAGACATGAAACCCTGCGGGACTCATACTGAGCAATTTGTGTGTTGTACAAAGCAAACATATGTTTTTGTTTTTCATGTGTAAACTTTCTGGGCATCGGCACTTGAAACAGTCACAGAATACAGCAAAAGAGGGGTCGTTGCTATTTTTGAGCTTTCTGTCATGCCAAGTGGCCTATGCCAATCACTGCTGGTTGAGACTTTATCCTCAATGGGAGACAAAACATTTTCTACAGACCTCATCCAGAAAGTGGCTCCAACGTAAAGGAAGGTGAGATATAAAGATCTCTTGATGAGTTCTTCTGCAGAGCTACTTTAGTTGGTCCTCATCCATGGGGATAAGAAGGTGTCCCTGAAAATTATTTTTCCCCTTTTAACCCTACTACAGTACAGTGTGATGACCCCAGCTCCTTATCTCAGCTTCCTGTACTCTTGAGAGTGTGACCTCTCCCAGGGTTAGAGATTGCAGGGGTCTAGAAGTACCTGAACCCTGGTACCTAACAGGACCCAAAAGCCCATCTGCCACATAAGATGACAACATTGGTGAGTATCCCGTGCAAATATTTTGCACTAGAGCTTAAGACAGGTTGAGAAACCTATCAAATAGCCTCTTATATCTCAGCTTACCAAACCCCCGAGAGTTTAATATACAGTGAAAAGTTTGAACTTCAAAGTCAAAGAGATGGGACGAGCCAAGAAGATATCTCTTGAGGTCATCTTGCTCCAGACTCTCTTGAAGATTAATGTTAGGAACATTCACCAATCAACCTTTGCCAACAGGAGATGTTTTAAGGATTTGAGTTTACTTTTAAGATGGTAGTGACATCATGGTGGCCCAAGGTAGTGAAAGAAGCTCGTTTCATGAGGACTAAAATGCCTCAAAGCCTTAACATATGTGTTCAAGTAATGACTATGATTCCTTGAATGGTTATGAAATTGTCATTATAATGGCTAATGCTCTGAATAGAATAAGTTAGCTGAACATGGATGACCAAAGAGCTATCTCAATTAGTTCTGCACTGTCAATCTCAGGGCCAGCTTTATATAAAAAGAGGCCCTAGTCAGCAAAAAAAAAAAAAGGAAGCTCCAACATCTCTCTTCCAGCTCCCCTTTAGTAGACAGTTTTACTTACAGTATAGCTGGCTAGGATAATACTGACATAAAAAAATAATACCACTATAAAGTGACAAGATAATTCTGCCTTATGCAGTATTATCACAACACCACCTTATAGTGCCAGTTAATGCTTTCATATACAGGCCACATAATACCACCGCGTGGATGCTAAAATAATAGAAAGTATCCAAATAATACCAACATAAGAACCCACATAATACTGCCATACTGTTTCTAAATAACATTGCAATGGAAGTCCCAAACAATACCACCATAACTATACAGGGGGTTAGTTTACTGCTGGCCTCAGGGGCAGTTGCCTCTGTAGTTTGCCACCACCTGAAGGTAGTCCTGTTCAAGCTTACCCTACAACAGATAACACACAATATTTCACATTCCTGAACACTTACGGTAGCTTTGTCTTTCTTGTTTATCATCTTGAAGCCAAATGGTTTATTGTGCAATATTTGAAGGCTTCCCGGCTAGAGCTTTAGTGGGTGACTAAAACAACATTAGGATATGTCCCATGGTCATGCTGTTAAACAGGACAAGTCCTCTAATTAAATTGATGAGTCCTAATAATTTATAAATACATTCAGCTTCGACAAGACACTAAAGTTGAATTTTCTATCTGAAATATACTAATTTGGTCAGTACTAGCATTCCAGGACGCTATCTCCTCCAGATCATAGACCGTCTGCTCATCTCAGATTTTCACAAGAGGCACAATATGTTACATATTAAGATGTTATTTATGGTCCATTTTCCACTGCAAAACCTTATTAAACATGGCAATTAAATTTTCAATCTTCCAGAAGGCAGGTATCAAATAATTTGACTGGGACCATTATTCCATCCATAAGTAACATATGGTGTAACTTTAGAAGTAATGCAGTACCGGCCAAAAAGGTCCTGATGGCTCATGGCTGGCTGACAGAAGAGTTTAATAATAAGAATGGAAAAAAATGGTTGAGGAACTTTGAAGGAACTACCTAAAGATGTTTTGCAACCTTTCATGGATTAACTTTTCGGTCAAATTTTTGGAGAACCAAGAATTTAATGTGTGAGAACCAAATAATCTGGAACTCCATAATAGTGAAGCTTAGTCCTGATACTAATGGATGTTAGTTCTATATTGAGGTTGAAAATTGAACGGTTTTATCAGAAGACCAAGGACATGACGAATTTTGGAAATATGCTAAAAACAAAATCAGCTTGGAATCCAGGCATGTTTTTTGGTGCAGTTTTTGATCCATTTTTGATGCTCGAGGTGCAAAAAATGCACAAGAAAAAGCATGGACTTACATGGATCAGTTTTTTTAAGCCTCCCATTTCAATGGGAGATTCAGTGTGGATTCTGCCCAGAGGTAGGGCATGCTGCTTCTTCTTTAATGATTAGGTTCTCAATCGCTCTTAGCGATTCTTACCTTCTCCAACAGAAGATATTAAGGTGTCATCTCTTCCATCATAAATCTCTAAAACCAGGTCTAATTTCTCTTTTTTGAATGGTGGCCAAAGCCATTGTGGACATTCTTTTTGCCCTTATGGTCAACAGTATTTCAGTTGAGGACTCTTTGGTTGGTGTCACTCCCCTTGGCTCTTTCCACCACCTCTCTCATGTTAATGGCTGTTAGCTATAAGCACACAACCAGGGAACTACTGGGACTTGATGATGACTGGCCAGATCTTATGATGTCACACACTGGCTTGTTACCCCTACCTGTTAATATGGTCAGTTCTACATAAACTAGTTAACCTGTTTTGACCCTGGCACGGATCCTTAGCTGTGTCTCTGGAGTTTGCCTTCATCTTGATCCTTTGGATTAAGGTGCCCAAATATCAATTGCAGTTGGATGGTTTGGCTGATAGCTATTCTCTTCCAACTCCCATACACATACAACTGTACACATTTGGTGGGTATATACAGGTCCTTCTAAAAAAATTAGCATATTGTGATAAAGTTCATTATTTTCTGTAATGTACTGATAAACATTAGACTTTCATATATTTAGATTCATTACACACCAACTGAAGTAGTTCAAGCTTTTTATTGTTTTAATATAGATGATTTGGGCTACAGCTCATGAAAACCCCAAATTCCTATCTAAAAAAATTAGCATTTCATGAAAAGGTTCTCTAAACGAGCTATTAACCTAATCATCTGAATCAACTAATTAACTCTAAACACCTGCAAAAGATTCCTGAGGCTTTTAAAAACTCCCAGCCTGGTTCATTACTCAAAACCGCAATCATGGGTAAGACTGCCGCCCTGACTGCTGTCCAGAAGGCCATCATTGACACCCTCAAGCAGGAGGGTAAGACACAGAAAGACATTTCTGAACGAATAGGCTGTTCCCAGAGTGCTGTATCAAGGCACCTCAGTGGGAAGTCTGTGGGAAGGAAAAAGTGTGGCAGAAAACGCTGCACAACGAGAAGAGGTGACCGGACCCTGAGGAAGATTGTGGAGAAGGACCGATTCCAGACCTTGGGGGACCTGTGGAAGCAGTGGACTGAGTCTGGAGTAGAAACGTCCAGAGCCACCGTGTACAGGCGTGTGCAGGAAATGGGCTACAGGTGCCACATTCCCCAGGTCAAGCCACTTTTGAACCAGAAACAGCGGCAGAAGCGCCTGACCTGGGCTACAGAGAAGCAGCACTGGACTGTTGCTCAGTGGTCTAAAGTACTTTTTTCGGATGAAAGCAAATTTTGCATGTCATTCGGAAATCAAGGTGCCAGAGTCTGGAGGAAGACTGGGGAGAGGGAAATGCCAAAATGCCTGAAGTCCAGTGTCAAGTACCCACAGTCAGTGATGGTCTGGGGTGCCATATCAGCTGCTGGTGTTGGTCCACTGTGTTTTATCAAGGGCAGGGTCAATGCAGCTAGCTATCAGGAGATTTTGGAGCACTTCATGCTTCCATCTGCTGAAAAGCTTTATGGAGATGAAGATTTCATTTTTCAGCACGACCTGGCACCTGCTCACAGCTGCCAAAACCACTGGTAAATGGTTTACTGACCATGGTATTACTGTGCTCAATTGGCCTGCCAACTCTCCTGACCTGAACCCCATAGAGAATCTGTGGGATATTGGGAAGAGAAAGTTGAGAGACGCAAGACCCAACACTCTGGATGAGCTTAAGGCCGCTATCGAAGCATCCTGGGCCTCCATAACACCTCAGCAGTGCCACAGGCTGATTGCCTCCATGCCACGCCGCATTGAAGCATCCTGGGCCTCCATAACACCTCAGCAGTGCCACAGGCTGATGGCCTCCATGCCACGCCGCATTGAAGCAGTCATTTCTGCAAAAAGATTCCCGACCAAGTATTGAGTGCAGAACTGAACATCATTATTTGAAGGTTGACTTTTTTTGTATTAAAAACACTTTTCTTTTATTGGTCGGATGAAATATGCTAATTTTTTTAGATAGGAATTTTGGGTTTTCATGAGCTGTATGCCAAAATCATCAATATTAAAACAATAAAAGGCTTGAACTACTTCAGTTGTGTGTAATGAATCTAAAATATATGAAAGTCTAATGTTTATCAGTACATTACAGAAAATAATGAACTTTATCACAATATGCTAATTTTTTTTAGAAGGACCTGTATGTGCTTTCAATGGGGAGAGAGGAGAAAGCCACTGACAGACATGTCTGGTGGTGGCTTATTTCCCAGAAGATCACACCAGATCTTCTTCTTCCTCATCATCATTTGTCAGGGATGATGACATTAGATTGTTGGCGGGTCCCACCAAAAACAGCAAGTTTGGCCAACAATAATCTAATGTGTATGGGATAGCCTTCAGTCATCAATCTTTAAGTTATATCTCTGGTGATTCCTCAATCCTCTGTGATCTCCTGGTAATGACTCCATGGCTTCACTTTGACTCTGATTCTGCACTGTGCCACACAATCCCACAGCACACTCCTATCCTACTGGTGGACCACAATCTTGGAATCCATCCATAACCTCCTTGCTAACAGCTACGCAATCAGATTTCTGGAAGCCAATATCAGGAGTGGGTCATAAAAGGAGAAAAACTATAAAGGATAGATACGACTTTGCCTCTTTTCTGAATTCATTCCATGCTTTAACTTCCGAAACTGCATCAGGAAAACTGACTGTGTGGTCATACCCTAAGGAAGGAAGGAAAGCTTCCTTAGACTCAGCACCTTGGCATAGCAAGCTCCAAAACAAATACGGCTATTTCCCTGGTCTTTGTAGAGAAGATTTTTTGGCTGGCCTCCTCTCACCAGCCTATACCATAACTGGAGTAATCATTCTATGACAGGTCAAGTTTTAGGAAAATGTAACACATTATCTAATGCCCAATATTGTTTTTCACATAATTTGAGAGAATTTATGGATTTTCCTCTATTAACCTTTGGTACTATCTACCCAAGTGTAATAAAAATACTCATTGCCTAAGATTAAGAATCCTGGCGGCATGGTTGACATTATCTGAGCTTTGGCATTGTAAAGGATGGGAACATCTTGAGAGATTAACAGCTACAATTGAATAACAAGTGAAATGATGTTGTTCTGAGGGAAAGATATGAGGCCACGGACCCGAAAGCGTGCCTTACGACTATTTTTATGGATAATTATTTCCTGAGACAGTTATCTGTCACAAGGTTTAACAGCTATGAAGACATTCTGCCCAGGACGATTAGTCTCTTTCTAGAGATATGGTAAGAGAGAAATTCCAGAAAGATGCCAATATGCTCCCTTTAAAGGGAAACTGTCTCCATGAAAGGTTTCCTTAGGCAAGAACGCCTAACGATGTCCCATCAACTATTGTGTCCTAGAAACATCTCCCGTAGAACATGTCATCCTACTGATTTCCAAACAGTTCAAAACAGTCAAGGAGAAAAGACAACTAAAGATGAGAAGATTCATTCATCCAATTATGGCTTCTAGATTTTGCCAAAATATCTGCTGGTAGGATACCGTGGTGGATCAGATATTGGTGGACCATTGAATCAGGCAGAGGAGGCTTATCGATCATATGTGCACTATTTCTGTACTGTGACATCACTGTGAGCATTATCCCTGTACTGTGACATCACTGTGAGCATTCTCCCTGTACTGTGACATCACTGTGAGCATTCTCCCTGTACTGTGACATCACTGTGAGCATTCTCCCTGTACTGTGACACCACTGTGAGAATTATCCCTGTACTGTAACATCACTGTGAGCATTATCCCTGTACTGTGACATCACTGTGTACATTATCCATGTACTGTGACATCACGGTGAGCATTATCCATGTACTGTGACATCACTGTGAGCACTATCCCTGTACTGTGACATCACTGTGTACATTATCCATGTACTGTGACATCACTGTGTACATTATCCCTGTACTGTGACATCACTGTGTACATTATCCATGTACTGTGACATCACTGTGAGCATTATCCCTGTACTGTAACATCACTGTGTCCATTATCCTTGTACTGCGACATTACTGTGCACACTATCCATGTACTGTGACATCACTGTGAGCATTATCCATGTACTGTGACATCACTGTGAGCATTATCCTGTACTGTGACATCACTGTGTACATTATCCATGTACTGTGACATCACTGTGTACATTATCCATGTACTGTGACATCACTGGGCACACTATCCATGTACTGTGACATCACTGGGCACACTCTCCAGCAGCAGGGTACTGTGATGCCACTGTTAAGGCAGCAGAGTACTGTGGAGGTCACTGTTAAGGGGGCAGGCCTTGAGGAGGTCACTGTCAGGGAAGTGGGGTGCTCTGAAACTCACTGTTAAAGGGGTGGGCTGCTGTGAAGGTAAAGTTAAGGGGATGGGCTGCTGTGGAGGTCCCATTTTAAAGTGGCAGGGTACTGTGGGGGGGGGGGGGTCAGTGTTAAGGGGTGGGGGACTGTGGAGTTCACTGTTAAAGGGGCGGGATACTGTAGATGTCACTGTTATTGTGGATACTGTCTATATCTTTTACCGACACACGTAAATATGAAATGAAATAGATAAAATATACCCGTGCGAAGCCGGCTCCTTCTGCTAATATAATTATAAAATGTTCATGTTCTGAACTTGCTGCTGAATGTGGTGATGGTGGAGTAAGGCCCCATTGCAGGTTTTGTTTCTCGTTACATACCTGATTATTAATAAGTGAAGTGCACATTGGCCGGGAGCCACATTGGCCTCCTCTACGATACGTGTGGCCTCCAGGACTATCTAGCAGCTCCAGCTTGTGTTTCTGACTGATGCTCGAGTGCCGTATCCATGTCTGTTTTGGACAAGCCTTCACTCATCGAACATGGTTCCAAGGGCCTTGTTTGGCTGTGTCATTGAGGACATTATCTTTTCAACCACTGGCAAAATTATTGTCTCCATATTTTGTTTATCACTTGAATTTATTACCCGGAGATGTTCCTCACTAATCCGTCCGGTGACTCACTGGATTTAGAAATTATTAGCAGTTAATATGCACGAGTTCAATGCTCAGAAGATAATGATGTCATTTACGAGCTACGAAGGCCTCACCCCGGGACCAGGCTACCAATGCTGTGGTTCTAGATTTCATTAGTTTATTGTGTTTCTGTCTTATTTTGATCTCTCTGGGAGACGTCTGCAAATGTTAAAAAAAAGAAAGTCGGAAATTGTTTTATAGTCAAAAACTTAGACTGAAACAATGAGAAATATGCTTTTCTAAATTTGTACAATAAAGCATAATACTTTACAGAAGGACCGGCCTCTGCGAATGAGAGCACCTAAAACACCAGGTCTGGCTCTGAATAGAAGCGAGCCTACTGTCCTAGAGCCTAAAGCATGCTTGCAATGGGCCTCAAAAACCCAGTGGGGCCCAGAAACAGCCTCTCAGTGACCCGGATTAATATTAAGTACTAAGGTCATACTTGCCAATCTCTAAAAGAACGTCTAAGAAGCTCCCAAGAAAAGGAAAGAGCGAGTACTAAGGTATCTCTCACCCAGGCTTTTAACACGGGTGTAGCTAAAGGCTGATGGGCCCTGGTGCAAGAGTAAAGCTTGGGCCCCCCTTCCCTCAGTGCTTTGTGGGAAGAGAAAGGGGGTGAACATAGCCTTCATGCTGCCTGAGACAAAAATGAAAATGGGACTCCCCCCCATGCCAAAATGCTAACTCCTTCCCTCCAGCCAGAGGTGTAACTTGACCAGCATGCACTTTCAATCATACTGGTGTCTTCTTATGTGGCACAAGGGTCTTTGGACAGGCTCCTGGGTCCGGTAGTGACTGCTACCTCTGCACCTCCTATAGCTACACCCCTGCTTTCGATGCCTTGACACAGTAACAGTGGCATGTTGGCTTCCCTTAAGCACCAAGTACCCAGGGCATGCACAGTGGACAACCCTGTGAATGTCCTCCACATGGTCTATGACCTCAGTTATGTAACGAGTGTCTGAGATCTGGTCATGTCTGTCTAGAATTACACTATAGACCCGATGACAGCTGGACCCTGTTACCTGGATCAGCCGAAGTCATGTCCTTGTTTTTGTAAAAGGTTTTACTGGACACCTCACTTTGTTATAAGAGAATATTCTAAAATATACGAACCGATCCCATAAAACAAACAGAGGGCTAAGTGCAAATATACAGGGACATGGGGGGCGCTGCACAGGCTGTTGATAGACGGGGCTCACATGTGAAATAGGTGGACACAGCGAGAGAATGCCTGAGGCTATTTGCAGCCATAGACTTCATGGAAATGTCATCTGTGGAATCCTCCAAACAACATATAAAAATGTAAGACTGATGGCAGAGAAGACAAGACACAGACAAAGCAAGGGAAATGAGTATACTATACAAATGGTGAAAGCTTCTCAGCTAGCTGGAATGTAAAACCGCCATACACATAAAGACTATGAAAAAGCAGAACAGCACTAGATTCACATATTACAGTGTATATGGCTATACTATAAATGTCATATAACAACAATGCTGCCCCCTATTATACAAGAGTATACTATAAGACTGATCCTATGTACAAGAATATACTATAATACTGCCTTCTATGTACAAGGATATAACTATATAATACTGCCTCCTATGTACAAGAATATAGCTACTATAATACTGCCTCCTATGTACAAGAATATAACTACTATAATACTGACTCCTATGTACAAGAATATAACTACTATAATACTGCTCCTATGTACAAGAATATACTATAATACTGCCTTCTATGTACAAGGATATAACTACTATAATACTGCTCCTATGTACAAGAATACAACTACTATAGTACTGCCTCCTATGTACAATAATATAACTATATAATACTGCCTCCTTTGTACAAGAATATAACTACTTTAATACTGCTCCTATGTACAAGAATATAACTACTATAATACTGCTCCTATGTACAGGAATATAACTACTATAATACTGCTCCTATGTACAGGAATATAACTACTATAATACTGCTTCTATGTACAAGAATATAACTACTATAATACTGCTTCTATGTACAAGAATATAACTACTATAATACTGCTCTTATGTACAAGAATATAACTACTATAATACTGCCTCCTATGTACAAGAATATAACTACTATAATACTGCCTCCTATGTACAAGAATATAACTACTATAATACTGCTCCTATGTACAAGAATATAACTACTATAATACTGCTCCTATGTACAGAATATAACTACTATAATACTGCTCCTATGTACAGGAATATAACTACTATAATACTGCTCCTATGTACAAGAATATAACTACTATAATACTGCTCCTATGTACAAGAATATAACTACTATAATACTGCTCCTATGTACAAGAATATAACTACTATAATACTGCTCCTATGTACAAGAATATAACTACTATAATACTGCATGCCTATGTACAGAAATATAACTACTATAATACTGCCTCCTATGTACAAGAATATATCTACTATAATACGCTCCTATGTACAGGAATATAACTACTATAATACTGCTCCTATGTACAAGAATATAACTACTATAATACTGCTCCTATGTACAAGAATATAACTACTATAATACTGCTCCTATGTACAGGAATATAACTACTATAATACTGCTCCTATGTACAAGGATATAACTACTATAATACTGCTCCTATGTACAAGAATATAACTACTATAATACTGCATGCTATGTACAAGAATATAACTACTATAATACTGCTCCTATGTACAAGAATATAACTACTATAATACTGCCTCCTATGTACAAGAATATAACTACTATAATACTGCCTCCTATGTACAAGAATATAACTGCTATAATACTGCCTCCTATGTACAAGAATATAACTACTATAATACTGCTCCTATGTACAAGAATATAACTACTATAATACTGCTCCTATGTACAGGAATATAACTACTATAATACTGTCTCCTATGTACAAGAATATAACTACTAGAATACTGCTCCTACAGTTGCAAGAAAAAGTATGTGAACCCTTTGGAATGATATGGATTTCTGCACAAATTAGTCATAAAATGTGATCTGATATTCATCTAAGTCACAACAATAGACAATCACAGTCTGCTTAAACTAATAACACACAAAGAATTAAATGTTACCATGTTTTTATTGAACACACCATGTAAACACTCACAGTGCAGGTGGAAAAAGTATGTGAACCCCTAGACTAATGACATCTCCAAGAGCTAATTGGAGTGAGGTGTCAGCCAACTGGAGTCCAATCAATGAGATGAGATTGGAGGTGTTGGTTACAGCTGCCCTGCCCTATAAAAAAAACACACACCAGTTCTGGGTTTGCTTTTCACAAGAAGCATTGCCTGATGTAAATGATGCCTCGCACAAAAGAGCTCTCAGAAGACATACGATTAAGAATTGTTGACTTGCATAAAGCTGGAAAGGGTTATAAAAGTATCTCCAAAAGCCTTGCTGTTCATCAGTCGACGGTAAGACAAATTGTCTATAAATGGAGAAAGTTCAGCACTGCTGCTACTCTCCCTAGGAGTGTCCGTCCTGTAAAGATGACTGCAAGAGCACAGTGCAGACTGCTCAATGAGGTGAAGAAGAATCCTAAAGTGTCAGCTAAAGACTTACAAAAGTCTCTGGCATATGCTAACATCCCTGTTAGCGAATCTACGATACGTAAAACACTAAACAAGAATGGATTTCATGGGAGGACACCACAGAGGAAGCCACTGCTGTCCAAAAAAAACATTGCTGCACATTTACAGTTTTCACAAGAGCACCTGGATGTTCCACAGCAGTACTGGCAAAATATTCTGTGGACAGATGAAACCAAAGTTGAGTTGTTTGTAAGAAACACACAACACTATGGTTGGGGTTGGGGGCTGGTTTGGGGCTGCTTTGCTGCGTCAGTACCTAGATGGATTGCTATCATCGAAGGGAAAATGAATTCCCAAGTTTATCAAGACATTTTGCAGGAGAACTTAAGGCCATCTGTCCACCAGCTGAAGCTCAACAGAAGATGAGTGTTGCAACAGGACAACGACCCAAAGCATAGAAGTAAATCAACAACAGAATGGCTTAAACAGAAGAAGATACTCCTTCTGGAGTGGCCCGGTCAAAGTCCTGACCTCAAACCGATTGAGATGCTGTGGCATGACCTCAAGAAAGTGATTCACACCAGACATCCCATGAATATTGCTGAACTGAAACAGTTCTGTAAAGAGGAATGGTCAAGAATTACTCCTGACCGTTGTGCACGTCTAATCTGCAACTATAGGAAACGTTTGGTTTAAGTTATTGCTGCCAAATGAGGTTCAACCAGTTATTAAATACAAGGGTTCACATACTTTTCCCACCTGCACTGTGAATGTTTACATGGTGCGTTCAATAAAAACATGGTAACATTTAATTCTTTGTGTGTTATTAGGTTAAGCAGACTGTGATTGTCTATTGTTGTGACTTAGATGAAGATCAGATCACATTTTATGACCAATTTGTGCAGAAATCCATATCATTCCAAAGGGTTCACATACTTTTTCTTGCAACTGTATGTACAGAAATATAACTACTATAATACTGCCCCTATGTACAAGAATATAACTACTATAATACTGCTCCTATGTACAAGAATATAACTACTATAATACTGCCTCCTATGTACAAGAATATAACTACTATAATACTGCCTCCTATGTACAAGAATATAACTACTATAATACTGCTCCTATGTACAAGAATATAACTACTATAATACTGCCTCCTATGTACAAGAATATAACTACTATAATACTGCTCCTATGTACAAGAATATAACTACTATAATACTGCTCCTATGTACAAGAATATAACTACTATAATACTGCTCATATGTACAGGAATATAACTACTATAATACTGCTCCTATGTACAAGAATATAACTACTATAATACTGCTCCTATGTACAAGAATATAACTACTATAATACTGCTCCTATGTACAAGAATATAACTACTATAATACTGCTCCTATGTACAAGACTATAACTACTATATACTGCTCCTATGTACAAGAATATAACTACTATAATACTGCTCCTATGTACAAGAGATATAACTACTATAATACTGCCTCCTATGTACAAGAATATAACTACTATAATACTGCTCCTATGTACAAGAATATAACTACTATAATACTGCCTCCTATGTACAAGAATATAACTACTATAATACTGCCTCCTATGTACAAGAATATAACTACTATAATACTGCTCCTATGTACAAGAATATAACTACTATAATACTGCCTCCTATGTACAAGAATATAACTACTATAATACTGCTCCTATGTACAAGAATATAACTACTATAATACTGCTCCTATGTACAAGAATATAACTACTATAATACTGCTCCTATGTACAAGAATATAACTACTATAATACTGCTCCTATGTACAAGAATATAACTACTATAATACTGCTCCTATGTACAAGAATATAACTACTATATACTGCTCCTATGTACAAGAATATAACTACTATAATACTGCTCCTATGTACAAGGAATATAACTACTATAATACTGCTCCTATGTACAAGAATATAACTACTATAATACTGCTCCTTATGTACAAGAATATAACTACTATAATACTGCTCTTATGTACAAGAATATAACTACTATAATACTGCTCCTATGTACAAGAATATAACTACTATAATACTGCTCCTATGTACAAGAATATAACTACTATAATACTGCTCCTATGTACAAGAATATAACTACTATAATACTGCCTCCTATGTACAAGAATATAACTACTATAATACTGCTCCTATGTACAAGAATATAACTACTATAATACTGCTCCTATGTACAAGAATATAACTACTATAATACTGCCTCCTATGTACAAGAATATAACTACTATAATACTGCCTCCTATGTACAAGAATATAACTACTATAATACTGCTCCTATGTACAAGAATATAACTACTATAATACTGCTCCTATGTACAAGAATATAACTACTATAATACTGCCTCCTATGTACAAGAATATAACTACTATAATACTGCTCCTATGTACAAGAATATAACTACTATAATACTGCTCCTATGTACAAGAATATAACTACTATAATACTGCTCCTATGTACAAGAATATAACTACTATAATACTGCCTCCTATGTACAAGAATATAACTACTATAATACTGCTCCTATGTACAAGAATATAACTACTATAATACTGCTCCTATGTACAAGAATATAACTACTATAATACTGCTCCTATGTACAAGAATATAACTACTATAATACTGCTCCTATGTACAAGAATATAACTACTATAATACTGCCTCCTATGTACAAGAATATAACTACTATAATACTGCTCCTATGTACAAGATATAACTACTATAATACTGCTCCTATGTACAAGAATATAACTACTATAATACTGCTCCTATGTACAAGAATATAACTACTATAATACTGCTCCTATGTACAAGAATATAACTACTATAATACTGCCTCCTATGTACAAGAATATACTACTATAATACTGCTCCTATGTACAAGAATATAACTACTATAATACTGCCTCCTATGTACAAGAATATAACTACTATATACTGCCTCCTATGTACAAGAATATAACTACTATAATACTGCCTCCTATGTACAAGAATATACTACTATAATACTGCCTCCTATGTACAAGAATATAACTACTATAATACTGCTCCTATGTACAAGAATATAACTACTATAATACTGCTCCTATGTACAAGAATATAACTACTATAATACTGCTCCTATGTACAAGAATATAACTACTATAATACTGCTCCTATGTACAAGAATATAACTACTATAATACTGCTCCTATGTACAAGAATATAACTACTATAATACTGCTCCTATGTACAAGAATATAACTACTATAATACTGCCTCCTATGTACAAGAATATAACTACTATAATACTGCTCCTATGTACAAGAATATAACTACTATAATACTGCTCCTATGTACAAGAATATAACTACTATAATACTGCTCCTATGTACAAGAATATAACTACTATAATACTGCTCCTATGTACAAGAATATAACTACTATAATACTGCTCTATGCACAAGAATATAACTATTATAATACTGCTCCTATGTACAAGAATATAACTACTATAATACTGCTCCTATGTACAAGAATATAACTACTATAATACTGCTCCTATGTACAAGAATATAACTACTATAATACTGCTCTTATGCACAAGAATATAACTACTATAATACTGCTCCTATGTACAAGAATATAACTACTATAATACTGCTCTTTTGTACAAGAATATAATTAATATAATAATTCTGCCTCCTCTGGAATATATCTGTATTCTTCTTCAGTGATGATGTCCTGATCATCTGGTCTGTAGTGGCCTCGTTGCTTCTCTGGTTCCTGCACTGTTCCTCTGATATCTTGGTCTCCTGGTTTATCCTTGTGTTGGGTCTCATTGTACAGAGCATTATATCATTTTGCTGGCTACATGATAATTTTGCTTCACCTCCGGAGCAAGAGACGGTCACTGATGGATCTATTAGTGCGGCCTGGACGCTGCTGCAGGGAAGCATTTTCCAAAACAGTGGCGGGATGTTTAATGAATGGAACATCTTGAGTTTTGGGGACGGGAGTTTGTTGGTTGCTGTTTGTATATTTTACGGGATTGCGGCTGCACAGTGTCAGGAGTAGACTCAGAGGCAGGAAAAAAGGCATGAGCAGGAAAGATGTATCTAAGCCTGTCATATGTGATATTATCTAATGTGCTGTTGTATCTAAGCCTGACCTGTGTGATACTGTCTGCTTAGCAGCTGCATCTAAGCCTGTCGTATGTTATAGTTTTCAATAATTTTCTTGTCTCCACAATTTCCCTCTGGATGACCTCAGTATTTGGCGGTGTAATGAGGTAGTCGGATGACTATGAAAGGTGATGAGGGCTGCAGAACTTGATCATTGATATCACGGCTCAGATACGTCCTGAGATCAGAGCTTGAGCAGTATCGCTGTGACGATCTCCACCCGCTCCACGTTTCCGCTTGGTGGTCACTCGCCTGAGACCTCTCACCGCTGGATTGTTTTTTTCCAGAATAAGATTGACTTTGACGTTTCTCCACCGTTCATCCCAAAAAAGTGTCAAAAATCTTGTCCTCTTGGCTGGAGCGCGGTCTGCCGGGTTTTCTCAAATTCTCGATTTCTTTGCTCGTTTAATGTCGGCAAGAGAAGAAAAATAAATATTAGTTCAAGATATGATAATGTGATTAAATATTGTACAAGCGGCGGTGTAGAGGTGAGACTGCACTCCACACTAACTCATTCACTGCTGTCTGAACCTCCAGAGCTGCATTCAAAATGTTGCTTGCTGCCAGTAGTCTCTCAGGCAGCACAATCACAAATCGAACTTCCAGACACAGCATTATATCTGTCCATGCTTTGTGTTTGGTGTTGCAGCTCAGTTCCAATGAAGTGAAAGGAGCTGGACTGCAATACCGTACACAGCCTGTGGATAGGTGTGGTGCTATTTTTAGATAAAAGCAGTCATGATTTCGAATTCTGTAAAAGCCCTTTTAAAAGTAAATGAAATTGAGTGATCATAGACCCCAAGGTCACTTTCCCAATGCTCAAAAGGGCAGTTCTCTTTAGTCCTCAGCACTGGAGAACCTGGATCGCTTTCAACCAGGATGCCATCTGCATGGAAATGGTTTTTGCCTGAAACGTTCCTTGCAGGCTTCCTTGCAGATCTGAAAAATTCTTGATGTTTCTTGGCTCACTATAATTAGCCTTGAGTGTGAAGTCTTGAGTAGAGAACCCCCCACCCCTACTGGAGATAATGACTGCTGTGAGTGGAATATAGACAAGCCATTCCAACGTGCCACCACTAACATCATGTATGGCAAAACTTGCAGTGCCACCAAAGTCTTCAACATCCACATCTCCAGTAATAATAATTCTTGGCCACTCAATGTCATGACCAGTCCTCAGCACTGGAGAACCTGGTTCGTTTTCAACCAGGATGCCATCTGCATGGAAGTAGTTTTCACCTTGGGTTTTATCCTGGAATATTGGCTTCCTTGCAGATTTCAAGCATCTTGAGTTTTTTTGGCTCAGTATGATTGGCCTTGAGTGTATAGAACCACCCTACCAAAACAGAGAAAAGGACTGCTGTGAGTGGAATACAAACAAGCCATTACAAAGTGCTACCACTACCATCATCTATGGAAAACTTCACTATGCCACCCAAATCTTCAACATCCACATCTCCAGTAATAATTCCTTTTGGTCACTCAATATCATGACCTACTAATGACACCTCCTGAGACCATTGCCCAAAATATTCTCCATTACATAATGCTACCACCATGGTTGATGGCCCCATCATTGCCAAAGTAGATAATAGATGAAGCAGCCTCTCATCACACAAGTATCACAAGGACTCATGATGACCTCCTTGTCATTAAAAGTCTTGTCAACGGCGACCATACCATAAAGCTAGTACCTGCAACTGCTGTGGAGCTTGGAGGTCCAGCTTAGGTTGGTTCCACCCTTCATCATTGGCAGTATGAATCTTTACTTGACTTGTGGAAGAGGATATTGGCCCATGGGTTTGGTCGATAATGTCTACTACAGTATATGGCATGATGTTGCTGACCTACAAGGGGTCTGAAGACCTGAAGAGGTACTAGAAGGAATTGGGCTTTGATCTTTTGTATAGGTCCCATTGTAAAAACTATTAGACATTGAATGCATCCCCCCAGTCTGAGCCGACTCGTGCTAGGAATGTTCAAAGTGTTTACATGAAGATAAATTGCAGATGTATCTAATTACATATAACAATAGCTGCAGAGGAGGAAAAAAAAGAAACACACAGAAAATCATCCATAACATTTTTGTCTGATTACACAGCTCAATGTGCCGGATTTCTAGTATAATGATTTACAACAGGAGGCTTGTGGTAGACATGGATTAACTCTTTCAGCTACAAGGTCATTGTTATGATTTTGAAGGCCAAAGAGAAAAGGAGGTAATGACATCACCAAGATATGTCAAACTCATGTGGATACAGCCTATCAATACACCTGGAACCAGTGACGTTACCAAGATTCTTCATATCCATGAGTATACAGCCTATCAACAGACCAGGAAAAAGTGAAAGCAACAAGACTTTTCATGTACATGAGAATACAGCCTTTTAATTCACTAGGCTCAGTGACACTTCCGTGAAAATAAAGCCTACCAATGCACCGGGAACCAGTGACAACACCAAGATACTTCATATCCATGATAATACAGCCTATGAAGCAACTTGATGTCTCAGGTTCCTGATGAATTGATAGGCTGTATTTTCATGAATATAAAAAACCTTGATTATGTCACTGGTCTCTCGTGAATTGATTAGCTGCATTCTCATAACCATAAAAAACCTTGATGATGTCACTGGTTCCTGGTGAATTGATAGGCTGCATTCTCATGAATATAAAGTGTAATGATGATGTGTGAATAATTACAAACTATTATCCCTGTAAATATTCCAGGTTGATGTGCTCCATTACTTCTCATGTCTTTCAGACTTACAAATTGTCATGACTTCTGACCTCATTCAATGTCCTATTATAGTATTTTTCCACTCCAAACCTAGACTTACTGATCCAGTGATGGAAAACCGTGTTAGGGAATGGAGTCGTAAAGGCTTCAGATATGACTATCCTTACACAAATTTTTCTTTGGGTCTATATGATTCAACAAATACAAAGTAGAATAAACATGACCAGTTGGTATTTTCATGTGTCATGTGTCTCAGAACAGACACAGCAACTCTAAGTAATGTTCTATTTTCATAGAAGTCTTCAAAGAAGACCATGTGTCCTTTTTTCATCCCCAGATCAATTATCTGACACCATCATAATAAGAGTGTTTATCTTGAATCCCCTATGTATCTTTTGTAGGGTGGCTCTGTGTGACCTGCACATATCTTCTTAATGTTCTTACTTAGCTATGGCGGAGGTTCCAGAGCCATATCTGACACCATCATAATAAGAGTGTTTATCTTGAATCCCCTATGTATCTTTTGTAGGGTGGCTCTGTGTGACCTGCACATATCTTCTTAATGTTCTTACTTAGCTATGGCGGAGGTTCCCTCAATTATTTCAGAGCCCAGAGGTGATCCCTCAATTATTTCACCTCAATAAGACAAACAAATTTCTGGCTTATGTAGAGATGATGCAAAATCTAGCTAAACATTTGAGATCACAGACAAAGAGCAGGCACCTTGGCCACCAAGGTTTGTAATGTAACCATAGGGACAATGTGGAAAAAATGAGTAGCCAAGGAGAACTGAAAACAGATGACCACATCACAGAAGACTAGATACTTATGATGAACCCAAAAGTGTGCTTTTTTAAAGGAACATACATATGAAGTGAAGACACTCAAGACCTCCAGCTTACATTGTCCATGTCTATGTTCTATTTCTATCAGTGGCCTTCCACTGATATCCAGCTCTGTTCTATGGTTTCCATTGATACAGTATTTTGTCCTTGTCTATAGCCTCGATTGATATGTTGTCCTAGTTTACGATTTCCCTTGATGTCATGCAAATCCATGGCTTCAACTGATTTGTTGTCCGAGTCTATGGTTTCCACTATTGTCAGTCATGACCTATGTGTGGTCAACCCTTGACTAGTCATTAGAATGGACATCTCTCTGCAAACCAAGAAGAGATTCAGTCATTGGTTAAGCTCTTTTTAGGATTTATTCTGTACATACCGTAGCAGGAGCCCCTGTAGCTGCTATGGTCCCATGGAGAGGAGTCCACCCCAGCTCAGTTAAGCCTTCTAAACTGGTGGCATGAATGAACCTGACCTGGGCCACTTGTTAGCTACAATGCAAGGTAGAAACTGGTTTGAAGGTCCATCCTCAATTCCTTGGATTGAAACTGAGATTGGGGTGAGTGATTGCATCAATTTGTCTTCATACTTATCAATTTACCTACTGAATTGCTTATGGAAATATCCACGACTAAGGTCTTTATGATAATTTCCCTGACTGAGCACCTGTTTACCTTGGGGAAACATTGTTTTTTGTGAAACAAAGGAGGATGGCAGGGTAAGCAAGCTTCTTAAAGGTTTATCATGTGGAGAGTGATAGCGTCAACCATCAAGTAGGGAGTGAATAAAAAAGATGAGATGTATCTATCCTTTATACTCTCCTTTTATGATCCACTCATGATTTTGGCTTCCAAAACTGCATGCAGAAATCTGACCATGTGGCCATACCTTTAATAGATAGAGGGCTCTAGCCCAAGCAGAAGACATGCCCAAGTTGGTTGGAGGTCAGTTCTGGATCTGCACTTAGCATCATATCTTGAATTTCATAAACTTCGCCAGAGCTCAGATTATGTTATTTTCCAGTGCATTTAGTCCAAAGACATTGAATAGAAACCATGCACAGGAGATTAACGTGACACGCTCCTGTGATGGTGGATATTTATCCAGGTGCTTATTTTTAGTACAGTATACCTTTAAATATATATGTTTGTGACATACTGTATGGAATTACCTGGAATTTTATGGCACTTTTAAGCTTATTACCATAACAGTGATGCACGCACAGTCCTGACTTAGCAGAGAGGTTTACATCAGGAAAGTATCATCTCCCTGATGGACTCCATTCATTGGTGGTGACAAGAGAAATCCATGCTTGAAGACCTCATAAATAAATGTCTGTGTAAAAGGGAAAAAGGATGCCTGCACCTGTTGTGTATTTTGGATCCTGGCCATGACTCCCATTATAGGTGACTGGTGAAAAAATTTAACCTAGTTTAATTAGCTCGGAGAGATGGACCCTGGGTTAATGGATGGACCTTGAAGGACAGAGATGTCTATAAGAAGATAGTAATATACACAGATTTAAAGGGACCCAGGGGATTGTATATACTATACATAGCTTTCAGTACATCCTTCTTCTTAGACTATAGAGAATCTCAGTTTCTGCTTCTACTGTGTGGCTTTGGTAGGTAGTAAGTTCTTATACTCCACCCTCAATGATGCCGCATACTGACTTACCAAACCTTGACTAACTATAAATGTATATAGCTCTGGTAATAATTTAGCACAGGCATGATGAATTTGAACCAAGAATATCTGTGGATTTTAATAAGAGTGCTCATAATTTAACTCATCATAATGTTACTCTCTCGCTTATGTCTCTATAGTTGGTCTTCTCTTTGAAAAATTGGTAAGGTGTCCTTAGATATTGCTCTGAAATTGGAACGAGACTATCTTCAGCCTACGTGTTGAACGTATTGACCTAATGGTCAGTATAATGATATTACTTGAGGGATTCTCCACTTTGGATGACCTCTTCCCATGTCTTATGTGGACCTTCTTCTGGAACCTTCTCCGTCAGCAGATATACAGGTCAGCTGTGGTTGATTTTGCTCTGGTGGAGCAATCTTTGGTAGAACCGACTCTTGTAAACCTGACTCTGGTTAACTTGGTACTGGTTCACCTCACTGGTAGAGTTGGCTATTGTAGACTTGGCTCTGGTAGACCCAGTTCTGGTTGACTTGGCATTGGTTCACCTGACTAATGGAACTGGCTATTGTAGACTTTGTTCTGGTATACTAAGCTCTGGGGAAGTTGGCATTAGAAGACCTAGCTAGAGCCTCTGGTTAGTGTCACTGTGAGCTCTGTGCATGGTTCCAGGAGGCGGATACGGCCGAGGCGCGCTGTTGTCATCAGCGCACCCAGCGTCGCCCGTTCCCGTGGGAACCACACTGGGGCTGAGTGCCGAGCTGATCGCTTGGAGCTCAGCTGTATGGGCTGTATTGGAACTCAGGAGTTATGTGACGCTGGCCACATCACATGACTCCACTAGTGCCCTATTTAAACAGGCAATCTGCTGGCCACAGATTGCCTGTTATTGAGGTCCTTCTTGCGATATACTTACCTGGTTTATTGTTCCTGCTTGGCTTCTGATTTCTCGTCCGTCTTATCCCTTGGTCTTGGCGTTTCCTCCTGGTTCTGACTTCGGCTTCTGCTGACGATCCTCTGCTTGCTCCTCCGGTACCTTACTGCTCTGTTGGTTTTTGACTCGGCTTGTTTGACTACTCTGTTGCATGTGTTGTCTGCCTTCCCTGCACTTTCCTAGCTAAGGGCTTGTCGTCCAGTTGTCCCTTGTCACTAGGACCTGCGAGGCAAGTAGGCAAAGACAGGGGTGCGGGTGGAGCTCAGTGGTCACTTCCCCACCCCCTGTGTGTGTGACAGAATAACAGGCCCAAATTACCACTGTTACCATGAATACTTTGGTTACCCTGATGGAGTATGTTTCTAATTTGATTCAGATGGTTCAGGAATTGGGGGAGAAACTCCATTTACATGAGTCAGGTCAAAGTGCTTCTACCGTGCATTCATCTAGTCATCTTATGGAGCCTCAGATTAAACTTCCTGAACCATTTTCTGGTGACCGTAACAAGTTTCTTTCTTTTAAAGAGAATTGTAAGCTTTATTTCAGATTACACTCCTTGTCATCCGGTTCTGAGAGCCAGCGCATGGGCATAGTAATCTCCCCAGGATTGGTCTTTTTTTGCCTTCTGACACTGGTTGTCTCATTTCCGTCGAGGGGTTCTTTCAGGCCCTGTGAACCTTGTATGATGAACCTGACAGGGCCATGGTAGCTGAAACCGCTCTTAATGCTTTGGTACAGGGAGATCAACCTGCTGAAGAGTATTGCACCCAGTTCAGATGATGGTGTGTTCCCTCTGGCTGGAATGAACCAGCCCTTAAAAGCCAGTTCAGGTCAGGTTTGTCCAAAAATCTTAAAGACCTATTAGTGAACTACCAGCTTCCTAAGACACTGAAGGAGACTACGGCACTTGCTGTTCGACTTGAAAGACATGTTAGGGAGAGACGGCAGGAGAGTTTGCTTTCTCCCCAGGTGGTGATCCAGTCAGAGGTCTGTCCTATGAGCAGAGCCGAATTCTCTTCTGAGGAACCCATGCAGGTCGGGATGACTCGCAGAGATCAGCGTCGCCGACGAGGGACTTGTTTCTATTGTGGAGACTCAGACCATTGGATTAACCAGTGCTCCAAGAGACCTTCCTCCAGTAAATCTACAAAGACAGAGGAGGGTAAAAACCAGGTATTTCCTAAGGTGGTCAAAAGTAAATTACTAGTACCTATTACTGTCTCCATGGGTACTGACAAATGTCCTGGTAATGCTTTCATTGACTCTGGTTCTGGAGCCAACTTTATTGATCAGAAATTTGCATTAGGGTTGTGTATTCCGATTTTGATACTACCCACTCCCATCCACTTAACGGCTATCGATTCCACCCCCCTGGTGGGTGGTACTGTAAGGTATTCCACCCCTGAGATATCCTTGACTGTGGGGGGGTGTCACTCCGAAATATGTTCCCTGTTGGTTTTTGAAAACTTACCAGTAGAAGCAGTACTGGGAATGCCTTGGCTCCAGTTACAAAATCCCATTATTGACTGGGAACTGGTGAAATGGGGGGTTGAATGCAGCTCGTGCTTGTCTGTAGTGCAAGCGGGTGTCTCAGTAGAATCCGATACATTGCCTTTAATCATAAAGGAATATAAGGATGTATTCTCCTCCTCGAACCCCGAGTCGTTATGCCCCATAGTTCTTATGATTGCGCCATTGAATTGGTAGAGGATGCCAGGTTTCCTAAGGGACGCATCTATAATCTTTCTAGACCTGAACGCAAGGCCATGGAAAATTATGTTAAAGAGAGTCTGAGTAAGGGACATATTAGGCATTCTGTATCTCCTATGGGGGCAGGATTTTTCTTTGTCAAAAAGAAAGAGGGAGGCCTCAGACCTTGTATCGATTATCGGGAATTGAATAAGATTACGATCAAGAATCAATACTCCCTCCTGTTGATTCTTGATCTGTTTAATCAAGTACTGGGGGCTTTCTGGTTCTCTAAAATTGATTTGAAGGGGGTATATAACTTGATTCGAATTAAGGAGGGAGACGAGTGGAAGACATCTTTCAATAATCCAGCTGGACACTTCAAATATCTTGTAATGCCTTTTGGACTCAGCAATGTGCCAGCAGTGTTCCAAAACTTTATGAATTATATTTTTTGAGAATTCCTGGGTAAATTTGTGATTGTTTACCTTGATGATGTTTCGATTTTTTCCGCTGATTTTAAGAGTCATGTGTTTCATGTTAAACAAGTGTTGGAGGTTTTGAGGGAGAATCAATTGGCTGCCAAACAGGAGAAATGTGTTTTTGGGGTACAACAGATTTAGTATCTCGGATATGTCCTCACTCCTCACGCTTTTGAAAATGGATCCTAGCAAGGTATGAGCAATTATGGACTGGTTAATGCCATTGTCCTTAAAGGCCTTACAAAGTTTTTTAGGGCTTGCTAATTATTACCGTAGATTTATAAAGAATTTTTCGGCAATTGCTAGGCCCTTGACCGACCTCACAAAAAAAGGGGCGGACCTGGAGAACTGGTCTGTTGAAGCTATTGAAGCATTTGAAACTCTTAAAAAGGCCTTTTGTAGCGCCCCTGTTTTGATTCAGCCGGATCAAGAGAGACCGTTCATTGTGGAGGTGGATGCCTCCGAGAATAGAGTGGGGGCGGTCCTCTCACAAGGCCCCTCTAGTCTTACCAATTTAGGGCCTTGTGCCTTCTTTTCCAGAAAATTTTCTCCAACCGAGAGAAAATATGACGTGGGGAATAGTGAATTGCTGGGCAATAAATGGGCATTTGAGGAGTGGATGCATTTTCTTGAGGGGGCTAAACATTATGTCACCGTACTGATCACAAAAATCTGATGTTTCTCGAGTCTGCTAAGAGGTTGAATCCCTGTCAAGCCAGTGCCACGGATGAAGTTAGCAGAAAGCTGGAACTTATAAATAAACAAGCAACTGGCTTGATCCCAAACTAAGGAGCATATAGGTGAGCCCTATAAAGCCCTAAGAGCTCTCCCTGCTATGCCCATGCAAAGTTCTTTATGTGACACCTGAAAACCCTATAATATTGAGGGGACACGACCACCGGCTCCCTGCACTTAATACGGACAGAGTAAGGGTCACCTAGAATCAAGCCAGCAAGGAAACACAATAAAGTAAAGGACTTATCTGAACAAACAGCAGACACAGCCTCCAGCAATGACCACTTCATCCAGGAAGTAATATAAACCGCAAAGTGAGGCAGTATGGGAGGGAATATAAAGGAAAAGGATTAGTCTGAATAAGTGGCACCTGGCAGAAGGAAAGGAGATGAGAAAGTGAAACCAAAACAAAGAACATCATACAAGAGATAGAGAAGAACGTCTGCAAGACCTTCTCACAGGACTGGCGGTGACAGCCAGATGGGCATTGTTTTTTACAAGTTTTAATTTCGACATCACTTTCAAGCCAGGATGTAAGAACGTGAAGGCAGATGCTCTATCTCAGAGTTTCTGTGTGTTTCAGCCTACGGACGCACCGCCTGAAACCATATTGCCAGCTAATGTCTTTTTAGCAGCTGTGTCCCAAGATCTTACGGCTCTTATTAAGTCAGAACAACATTTGGCCCCGGCACCCACACCAACAGATAAGTTGTTTGTCCCTGAACAATTCCGTCTCCGGCTGTTGGGTGAGTGTCCTGATTTAGTTTTTTGTGGACATCCTGCTATTGAGAGTACTAAAGAGCTGGTATCTAGGTCTTACTGGTGGCCCACCCTATTCAAGGATGTCAAGTCCTATGTGTTGGCCTGCAAGGTGTTTGCCAAGTCTAAAACCCCTAGAACTCGCCCTGCTGGTGAGCTGCGACCCCTACCCATTCCCAGTAGACCCTGGTCTCATATTTCTATGGACTTCATCACGGACCTGCCCCCTGCAGAGGGTAAAACTGTGGTTTGGGTAGTGATCGATAGGTTCAGTAAGATGGTACATTTTGTTCCTCTTGCTAAGCTTTCTAATGCTAAGACTCTGGCCTGTGTATTTGTAGAACAAATTGTACGTTTGCGCAGTATTCCCGAGAACATTGTTTCTGATAGGGGTGTCCAGTTTGTGTCTAGATTTTGGAGAGCCTTCTGTCAGAGGTGCGAAATCTCATTGTTTTCCAAATCTCATCTGCCTATCATCCTGAGAGTAACGGGCAGACGGAACGACTTAATCAGTCTGTGGAACAGTTTCTCAGTCATATGTCTCTGCTGATCAACAGTTATGGGTTAAGTACCTTCCTTTGGCAGAATTTACGATTAACAACCATGTTAATTCCTCCGCTGGTGTCTCCCCATTTTTATGTAATTACGGTTTCCATCCTCGTTTTCATTCTGGGTCATCCGTCTCCTCGTCTAACCCCGAGGAGTATAAGGTCTCGTCAGAACTGTGCACAGTTTGGGCTCAGTTTCAGTCGACCCTAGAAAAAGCTCAAAACAGAGACAGACAGTGCTAATAAAAACCCTGCAGCCCGCACCGCAGGAGTCCCGGGCGGTCCGGTCTGGGGACAGCGTAATGTAATTAAAACTGGACTGGAGTGGAGTGGAGGGCGGCCGCTCTGCCTGCATTGCGCTGCTTGTCTCTTTAAGAGATTTGAGACTGGAGCGGCATGCGCGGCACAGGCAGGCACATCTAGCGTCTGGCTGACGTTGCCACAGGCTCCGCCCCCCCCCACCCAGAGCAGAGAACTTGGTCTTGAAGAAGGAGCAAGCGCCATTGGCATCCAGCCAGCCACAGCCCAGTCTGACTCTGCCAGCGCCAGGGAAGGCCCGCCGCCCACAGAAGGCAGCCAGCCAAGTTCCAAGTGTACAGTCTACAACAGAACACAGTCAGTCACAGACCAGTTACAGTTACTGTCTGTACTGTCTGGTAGGTTGGTTATATTGTTGTTAATTGAAGTGGATCAGATCCATGATCCATCCATTCCCAGTTTCCCAATCTCACAGACTTACTTAGTCCCAGGCACCATCTCACCCGTCCGGGCCGTCCCAGTGTACTACTGGACCGCCCTGCGGCACTGGTACTACCAGTAACTGCCCCCCCTCAATGCACATTTCTCCAGTCCAACTGTCCAAACAGAACCAGGGCGGGCTAGTATACTGGCACTGGGACGGGTGAGATGGTGCCTGGGATGGATCCGATCCAGTTTAATCAACCAACCTACCAGTAACTGCCCCCCCCCCCCGACCAAATGCACATTTCTCCAGTCCAACTGTCCAAACAGAAACAGGGCGGGCTAGTATACTGGCACTGGGATGGGTGAGTTGGTGCCTGGGATGGATCCGATCCAGTTTAATCAACCAACCTACCAGTAACTGGTTGGTTGATTAAACTGGATCGGGATCCATCCCAGTCTGGTAGGTTGGTTGATTAAACTGGATCGGATCCATCCCAGGCACCATCTCACCCGTGCCAGTGTACTAGCCCGCCCTGGTTCTGTTTGGACTGGAGAAATGTGTATTGGGGGGGAGGGAAGGAGAGATGTGCTGCTGCCAATTGACGATAAAGTCAGTAAGTGTCATGTGGGGGGGCCCCTTATTGTCTTCCGCCTCAGGGCCCCATTTCACCTAGAACCAGCCCTGGCTCTGCCGCCGATACTGGTTAATGATTCCGAGGAGTTTGTGGTTTCCAAAATCTTGGATGTTAGGAGATTCCGCAACTCCTTACAGTACCTGGTGCACTGGAAAGGCTATGGACCGGAGGAAAGGTCCTGGGTACCAGCTAAGGATGTTCATGCCTCTAGACTTGTCAAAAAAATGTATGTGGAACATTCTGAGAAGCTGTCGTCTGGGGCCTTGGAGGAGGGGTACTGTCACGATGCGCTCTGTGCGTGGTTCCAGGAGGCGGGGACGGCCGAGGAGCGCTCGCATCATCAGTGCACCCGGCGTCGCACGTTCCCATGGGAACCACACTGGGGCTGAGTGCTGAGCTGATCGCTCAGCGCTCGGCTGTATTGGAACTCAGGAGTCATATAACGCTGGCCACGTCACATGACTCCACTAGCGCCCTATTTAAACAGGCAATCTGCTGGCCACAGATTGCCTGTTATTGAGGCCCTTCCTGCGATATACTTACCTGGTTTGTTGTTCCTGCTTGGCTTCTGATTTCTCATCTGTCTTATCCCTTGGTCTTGGCATTTCCTCCTGGTTCTGACTTCGGCTTCTCCTGACGATCCTCTGCTTGCTCCTCTGGTACCTTACTGCTTTGTTGGTTTTTGACTCGGCTTGTTTGACTACTCTGTTGCATGTGTTGTCTGTCTTCCCTGCACTTTCCTAGCTAAGGGCTTGTCGTCCAGTTGTCCCTTGTCACTAGGACTTGCGAGGCAAGTAGGCAGGGACAGGGGTGTGGGTGGAGCTCAGTGGCCACTTCCCCACCCCCTGTGTGTGTAAAAGTTAGCCTATTGTGGATCTTATTCTGATGGACAGACTCTGGTTGAATTGGCTATGGATGATCTGGCTGTGATGGACTTGACTCTGATGGTCCTCACAGTGGTTCATCTGACTCTGATTGATTTAGCTCTGGTGGAGAGGCTATAGTAGAACTGGTTCTGGCGTACCTAGCTTTGGGAGAGCTGGCCAAGGTGGAACTGGCTCTGCTGGACCTGACCCTAATGGACCTGGCTTTCATAGAGTTGGCTCTAATGGAACTGGCTCTGATGGAATTGGGTCTGGTGGACCTAGTGGAATGGCTCTGTTGACATAGACATGGTGATATTAGAACTGTTTGTGGTGGAGCTGCCATTTTTCCTGTCCATAATATCTAATTACCAGGATTTGACCTGACTTCCCATCATTGCATAGGGAATATAGACTAGGGCAGGTCAAAGGTGGACATGTGGTCTGGTACTTTGGTTGATGACCCATTGAGCATTGACCTATCATAGAGAGGTTATAATATGACCGCAACTCAATACATTTAGCAGTAAGATGCAGATTGTATAAAAACAAACCACTACCTTTGCCAATTAGGCAGTGACTCACAAGGTCTCATGAAGTGGTGGATCTGGCTAAGGTTTATCAGATTCAGAGATCCATAAGCCCATCACATTTTTTTCCTGGTAACAGGCTTCTCTCCAGACCTACACATCTGGGACTGTTTGAACTATATATTCATTAAGACCGTGAAATTAGTCACCAAGTTGACTTATTATTCATTTCCTTAATATGAAGCAGAAACCGGGATGCACTACGAAGACTTGAAGATGATCGCATGACTCGCTACAGAGAAGCCAGACCGCACAAATCACCTGCTCTCTCCAGAAGTCCCCTTTGTCATAACCACCTCACCCATGCACGTTGTGTATACTATATATGCAGGGCTGGTGCTACCATAAGGCAGACCAAGCGGCTGCCCTGGGGGAGGGCAGAAAAAAGTGACATGGAGGTGGAGAAATGTGACATGGAGGGCTGATGTGACATAGGGGGGTGATTTGACATGGAGCGGAAGAAATGTGACATGGGGGGCTGATGGCTGACATGGGGGATGATGGCTGACATGGGGGATGATGGCTGACATGGGGGGGTTGATGGATGGGGGCTGATGTCTGACATGGGGGTCTGATCTGAGGTCTGATTAACATTGGGGGTCTGATTGGGGCTGTGAGCTGATATCTGATTAACATTGGGGGTCTGATTGCTGGTCTGACCTGAGGTGTAATGGAAAATATTTTTTTCTTATTATCATTCTCTAAAACCTAGAGGGCAAAAAATACGGTCCTCAAACCAGAGATTGTCTGAAGCAGAGAGAAGATACCAGGACCACACAGAGGAGAAGTCAGCTGCTGCAGACCAGGGCCAGGTGAGCTGCGAGGGGGGGGCGCCATAATATAGCTTCGCTTGTGTTGGCAAAAATCCTTGCACCGGCCCTGTGTATATGTGTCTGTAATGTACGTATATGGTGTGTATATGATATGTGTGTGATATGTGTCTATATAGTATGTATTTGTTTTGTGTATACACATGTGATATGTGCCTATATTGTATGTGTGTGCTGTGTATATGTGTATGATATGTGCCTATATTGTGTGTATGTGTATGATGTGTGCCTATATTGTGTGTGTATGAGGTGTGTCTGTAATGTACAATGTGTGTACAAGATATGTGATTATATACAGTATGTATAATGTATACATTAAGTTTGTGTATGTTGTATGTACATTTGTGGTCGGATTGGCTATCAGAAAGGTGAACCTAGCCTATCTAACCCTATCTACAACAAGCAGTAGAGTTATGCCATAACTGCTGTGGTAGAGCAGCCTAAAGGGGCCAAGAAGAGCAGACCTTAGTTTAGAGTAATATATACATACCGTTACGACACCAGATTTTGAACGGAAAAGATCTTTCACGATGAAGGTGCGGAATATTTTTGTTATGTGCACCACCAAATCGTTCTTGGAGATGGTAAATGCTGATGCGATTGAAAGAGTGGCCGGTAACTAGGAACGGTTTACTCCTATGTTGACTAACATATGACCTTTTAACGAGAAGGTCTGAATCCTGAGAGCTGCAGACTGAAATAAACAACGGTGAATCTCTTGGAATGCCTAGATGAACTCCAACCATCCGCCAAGGGCCCTGATCAGGCACCAACTGTTCCTGGTGGCAAAATACCTCTACTTATTCCCCAGGCCACACTTTCTATTAAGGGCCCAAAAGTTAGAACATGGCGTCTTCCGTCTTACTGTAGTAGTAAATTAAGTGAAATGTGTAAACTCACCAGGCCTGGGGAACCATACACAGGAATACATGGCTATTTTGATTAACGAGCTAATGTTGCCTGTAATAAGGACAGAACGTACACATAATACCTGCAGTTGTGACAGAAAATAAGCGTAAGGTCGTGATAAACTATGTATGCTGCGCCTGTAGTCGTGATAGGACTTGTTGTGTCTGAAGACATGACAGACTTCATAAACTGCACCTTCTTACTGTACCTCCTACTGGAAGACGGACGATACCCAGGACTTAGGCCGGACACCAACACCCTCGGCCCAAGTTTGTAGATGAAGTAAGCATGCCTAGGAGAAGGAGATGTCTGCAAAGGCAGGCTTGGGATGACTATTTATAAAGAAAACAATGAAAACCCAACAACCTAGAAAATAAAAGTCAGGGAAAACAATAACACGAGTGAGACTCTAATGGCACAAGCCACGCGTGCGAGCCACCACAAGTATTGTATTGCGAGCCATGCAAGCGGTTCCGAAGGCAGAAAAAGATATGGAACTTACTTGTTGTGGGACCACACAGCTGGCGGAGTTATGTGTGTAAAATTTAAACGGAGAAGCCATGCGTGAGAGAATAATGGTGGATTCATATGTGTAACACTAACAAGGGAGAAGCCGTGCGTGAGAGACTCTAATGGCGGAGTCATATGTGCAACACTAAAACGGAGAAGCCATGCGTGAGAGACTCTAATGGCGGAGTCATATGTAACACTAAAAGGGAGAAGCCATACGTGAGAGACTCTAATGGCTAAGCCATGCGTGAGAGACTAATGGCTAAGCCATGCGTGAGAGACTCTAATGGCTAAGCCATGCGTGAGAGACTCTAATGGCTAAGCCATGCGTGAGAGACTCTAATGGCTAAGCCATGCGTGAGAGACTCTAATGGCTAAGCCATGCGTGAGAGACTCTAATGGCTAAGCCATGCGTGAGAGACTCTAATGGCTAAGCCATGCGTGAGAGACTAATGGCTAAGCCATGCGTGAGAGACTCTAATGGCTAAGCCATGCGTGAGAGACTCTAATGGCTAAGCCATGCGTGAGAGACTCTAATGGCTAAGCCATGCGTGAGAGACTCTAATGGCTAAGCCATGCGTGAGAGACTCTAATGGCTAAGCCATGCGTGAGAGACTCTAATGGCTAAGCCATGCGTGAGAGACTCTAATGGCTAAGCCATGCGTGAGAGACTCTAATGGCTAAGCCATGCGTGAGAGACTCTAATGGCTAAACCATGCGTGAGAGACTCTAATGGCTAAGCCATGCGTGAGAGACTCTAATGGCTAAGCCATGCGTGAGAGACTCTAATGGCTAAGCCATGCGTGAGAGACTCTAATAGCTAAGCCATGTGTGAGAGACTAATGGCTAAGCCATGCGTGAGAGACTCTAATGGCAGAGTCATATGTAACACTAATAGGGAGAAGCCATACGTGAGAGACTCTAATGGCAGAGCCCTGCGTGAGAGACTCTAATGGCGGAGCCCTGCGTGAGAGACTCTAATGGCGGAGCCATGTGTGAGAGACTCTAATGGCGGAGTCATATGTAACACTAAAAGTCATTGAAAAGAATGAACCCCGTAGTAAAGATAAGAATGAGGCACACGCTATGATGCTGAGTTTTGTCAGGACATAAGAGTATGGTGTCTGTTTTATCCCTCCCAGATTTTTTTCATGGCTTTTGGAACAATTCATTATCTCCTTGCTTGGGGACACACTACCAGTGCTCTACAGTTCCTCTACATAGTGAAAAATGTAGTCACTTGTCACATCCACCATTTTTGAGCTATCGGATTTGATTAGGTCACACTTTCTGTCATCTACTGTGCTTGCTATCACTACTGTTTCCTAGCTCTTCACTTCACTACCTCTCTCTTGAGAGGATTTATTTGAGCTACATACAGTACATTGTTCAATGTGTAGTAGCGCAGCCTGTGTTGTTTGTAACAGAGTAATGATGGCGGATTTATATACATTATTTTTTTTTTAAACCACTTATTTAGCACCAGTATGACTTGGGGACTTGCATAACCATGACCCTCTCCGACAATAAACCTAGGATGCTAACCAGCCTACAACTATATTGTACCCCTAACGAACAACATGAAGAATGGTAATCGGGCCCCCGAACCCATGAGGCCCCCCGAAGCCAAGACACTGACCTGGATGACCTAACAGTGATGATAAGTAATTAAAACGTGAGCCAGACCTAATGCAAAATGCATAGACATTAGAGATCCAAATCACTTGCATGAACGAAACATTAAATCAATCGCG
This sequence comes from Bufo gargarizans, assembly GCF_014858855.1. Classification (NCBI taxonomy): domain Eukaryota; kingdom Metazoa; phylum Chordata; class Amphibia; order Anura; family Bufonidae; genus Bufo; species Bufo gargarizans. The sequence continues at coordinate 9,689,963 of NC_058085.1, forward strand.
AACTTGAAACAGATGGGAGAACAACAAGAGCCAGAGGCATTGCAGTTCGCTAAGAAAAGACCCTTGTCGTGACAAACGAATGAACAACTGTGAAAACATAGTAGGAACTTACTCCTATTGGCCCACTGACCGCTAGGGAGCTATTTGGTTAACTGGGGCGGGAGATCAATCTGAGTGAATGCGAACCAGAAGTAAAGGAGACCAGTCTGAGTGAATGCGAACCAGGACTAAAAAACACCACCCCAAAAATTTTTTTTTTTTTTTCCCCCCCTATCTCCCCCCCTCCCCCCAAGTAAACAGAAAAAGGTAGGCCTAAGGAATGTAACAAACCACCGGGGAAAGAACCATAAGCAGCTATGTTTATCGGACGAGCGGTATGCTGATAGCCCTAGTAAGAATACTGAGTAACCATTATGTAGCAATGAAAAGAAATGCAGCTTTAAGTTGAAGCAGAGTAGAACACATGATACATAGAAACATAGAATGTGTCGGCAGATAAGAACCATTTGGCCCATCTAGTCTGCCCAATATACTAATTACTATGGATAGCCTCTGGCCCTATCTTATATGAAGGATGGCCTTATGCCTATCCCATGCATGCTTAAACTCCCCCACTGTATTTGCAGCTACCACTTCTGCAGGAAGGCTATTCCATGCATCCACTACTCTCTCAGTAACGTAATACTTCCTGATATTACTTTTAAACCTTTGCCCCTCTATTTTAAAACGATGTCCTCTTGTAGCAGTTTGTCTTCTTTTAAATCTTCTCTCCTCCTTTACCTTGTTGATTCCCTTTATGTATTTAGCAGCTTCTATCAAATCCCCTCTGTCTCGTCTTTCTTCCAAGCTATACATGTTAAGGTCCTTTAATCTTTCCTGGTAAGTTTTATCCTGCAATCCATGTACCAGTTTAGTAGCTCTTCTCTGAACTCTCTCCAAAGTATCACTATCCTTCTGGAGATATGGTCTCCAGTACTGAGCACAATACTCCAGATGAGGTCTCACTAGTGCTCTGTAGAGCGGCATGAGCACCTCCCTCTGTCTACTAGTAATGCCTCTCCCAATACACCCAAGCATTCTGCTAGCATTTCCTGCTGCTCTATGACATTGTCTGCCTACCTTTAAGTCTTCTGAAATAATAACCCCTAAATCCCTTTCCTCAGATACTGAGGTTAGGACTGTATCACTGATTGTATATCCTGCTCTTGGGTTTTTACGCCCCAGGTGCATTATCTTGCACTTATCAACATTACATTTTAGTTGCCAGATATTTGACCATTCCTCTAGTTTTCCTAAGTCCTTTTCCATTTGGTGTATCCCTCCAGGAACATCAACCCTGTTACACATCTTTGTGTCATCAGCAAAAAGACACACCTTACCATCGAGGCCTTCTGCAATTTCGCTGGTAAAGATATTAAACAATATGGGTCCCAGAACAGATCCCCGAGGTACCCCACTGGTAACAAGACCTTGGTCTGAATATACTCCATTGACTACAACCCTCTGTTGCCTGTCCCTCAGCCACTGCCTAATCCATTCAACAATATGGGAGTCTAAGCCCAATGACTGCACTTTATTGATAAGCCTACTATGTGGGACAGTATCAAAAGCCTTACTAAAGTCTAGATAAGCGGTCTACTGCACCTCCTCCCTCTATTATTTTAGTCACCCAATCAAAAAAAATCAATAAGATTAGTTTGACATGATTTCCCTGAAGTAAACCCATGCTGTTTTTCATCTTTCAATCCATGGGATTTTAGATGTTCCACAATCCTCTCCTTAAGTATGGTTTCCATTAATTTCCCCACTATTGATGTCAGGCTTACTGGCCTTTAGTTGCCCGATTCCTCCCTACTACCTTTCTTGTGAATGGGCACAACATTTGCTAATTTCAAATCTTCTGGGACGACTCCTGTTGCCAGTGATTGGTTAAATAAATCTGTTAATGGTTTTGCTAGTTCACCGCTGAGCTTTTTAATAGCTTTGGGTGTATCCCATCAGACCCCTGTGACTTATTTGTATTGATTTTAGACAGCTGACTTAGAACCTCTTCCTCTGTAAAGACACATGCATCAAAAGATTCATTAGTCTTCCTTCCTAACTGAGGTCCTTCTCCTTCATTTTCCTTTGTAAAAATTGAACAGAAGTATTCATTGAGGCAGTCAGCTAGTTCTTTATCTTCTTCCATATACCTTCCTCCTTCTTTTGTTTTTAATTTGGTAATTCCTTGTTTTAGTTTCCTTTTTTAATTTATGTATTTGATAATGTCTTATCGCCTTTTTTCACTGACTGAGCTAATTTCTCTTCTGCCTGTGCTTTAGAAGCTCTTATAACTTGTTTGGCCTCTCTCTGCCTAATCTTATAAATGTGCCTGTCATCCTCGTTTTTTTTTTTTTTTTTTTTATAATTCCTAAATGCTTTCTTTTTGTTTTTAATGATTTTGGCCACTTCTGCCGAGTACCACAGTGGTCTCTTCCTTTTTTTGCTTTTACTGACAAGCCTAATGCAATTTTCTGTTGCCTTCAATAGTGCCACTTTTAAGTAGTCCCATTTCTCTTGGACTCCAATGAAACTGTTCCAGTCTGATTAGGGACTCGTATACCACTAATCTAATTTTAGAAAAGTCAGTTTTTCTAAAATCAAAAACTTTTGTTTTTGTGTGGTGTGACTCAGTCACTGTACTTATAGTAAACCACACTGAATGGTGATCACTAGATCCCACGCTTTCCCCTACAGTAATATCAGATACCAAATTCCCATTTGTGAATACTAAATCTAAAATGGCCTCCTTCCGGGTTGGCTCCTCCACTACTTGCTGTAGAGATAATCCCAGTAGGGAATTTAGAATATCTGTACTCCTGGCAGAACTAGCTATTTTGGTTTTCCAGTTTACATCTGGAAGATTGAAGTCTCCCATAATGATAACTTCCCCGTTCAATGTCATTTTAGCTATTTCCTCAACTAGTAGATCATCTAATTCTTTGACTTGGCTAGGTGGTCTATATATCACACCTACACGAGTTACCTTATGATTATCAAGCTGCAAGGTAACCCAAACTGACTCTAAATTGTTCTCGCTAACTTGTATCAAATTAGATTTTATGCTATCTTTCACATACAGGGCCACCCCTCCCCCTTCTTGCCTTCTCTGTCTTTCCTGTATAGAGAGAACCCTGGTATTGATATATCCCAGTCATTACCCCCCTTGAACCACGTCTCAGTAACAGCCACTACATCTATATTCTCAGATGGCATTATAGCCTCAAGTTCATTGATCTTATTCCCTAGACTGTGAGCATTTGTAGACAAGACTCTGAGCTTGTCATTTCTTAACCTTTGTGCTACTGGCCTCTTCTGGCATTGTTCCGGGGGGCAGTTGGACTGCTGGATTATCACTCTTTTCCCCCCCTTTCCTAGTTTAAATGCTTCTTAGCAAATACTTGGAACTGTTCACTGAGGACATTCGTTCCCTTGAGAGAAAGATGCAAACCATCTTTCTGTCACAACCAGACAGCTGAGAAGCTCTGACAGAACCCTTTCAGAACCTCCTCCTTGAGCTTTCTTTGTGTTGGTTTTCAGTTTCTCATCTCGTTAGCCTCTCTCAGTCTTGTAGTTGGACTGATTGCATCCCTTTAAATTCCTCCCCATAATGCATTAGTGTGCGGCTTATACAACTTCCTGGAGTGTGTGTGCATGCTGATCCTACCTTCTACAAGATAAGTGCTGTACATTTATTTGTGTCATTTTCTGTTTGCTGGATCCCAGGTGACCCTGACTCCCTCCGTGTCTAGTGTAGGGAGCCGGTGGTCGTGTCCCCTAACTATTGTAGGGTGTTCAGGTGGTATATAGTCGAGGTAAGTGGATATGCGATCATGCACCATTGGGATTTTTGCATAGGCTGAGCAGAGAGGGAGAGATCCAGGTCTGATGCAGGGGTCTCCCTTTTGTTCCTTAGTTTTGGATCCAGTGAGTCATATATTCATTTTGCATGGTCTTGTTTCCTGTACACCTTCCGTGACATTATAAGCCGCCAAAACTGTCTCAAGCATGGATCCGGTTTCACTTTTGACTGAACGTTTCCTGGGTCTTTCATTGGAGGTAGCTGATCTCCGTAAGACTCTTTCTCAGTTTCTAGTGACTGGTTCAGCTTGCGTTCATGGAGTTTGTTCTGAGCCTAAGATCTCGCTCCCGGATACGTTCTCCGGGGGTAGTGAGAATTTTGTGCGTTTCGGAGAGGCATGCATACTCCATTTTCGCCTTCTTCCCCATTCCTCTGGTGATGAGGAACGGAGGGTGGGGATCATTATATCGCTGCTCAGGGGTAACGCTCAGTCATGGGCCTTTTCGCTGCCGGTGGGGGCACGGCCCCTCCGTTCAGTGGATGATTTCTTTTTAGCCCTGGGTCAGATATATGATGATCCGGATCGTGTTGCTTTGGCTGAGTCTAGACTACGTCTGTTATGCCAGGGTAAACAATCCGCAGAGATATACTGCTCAGAATTTCGGAGATGGGCAGCTGATACTGGTTGGAATGATGCTGCACTCCGAAGTCAATTTTGCCATGGTCTTTCAGAGGGATTGAAAGATGCATTTGCCTTTCATGAGAGGCCTATCTCCTTGGACTGTGCTATGTCTCAGGCCGTTCGTATTGACAGGCGTCTTAGAGAGAGAGGAGAGATCTCTCCTTCCTGTCATACTCAGTCCCAGGACAGTGCAGCGGTCTTATTCTATGCGCAGGGGTCTCAGTTGCTGTCAGCCCCTTCTGAGCAGGAGCCCATGCAGCTGGGGTTGATTGCCTCTGACAATAGAAGATTCAGCCCGCATGGGAAGGTTTGTTTTTGTTGTGGAGATATGAATCATTTGGCAAATGTTTGTCCCTCTAGGAGATTCAGGCAGTTTTCTGGGAGTAATAAAGAAACAAAAAGGAAAAAATCTTTTAAAAATGTTCCGTCTGTTACTATTGGCAGGGTTGAGGCGGAAATTGAAGGTTTTCCGTTTGCTTGTAGTTCCCGTTTTGTCCTGCCTGCCAGGGTGGCGCTAGAGAGCAAGAACATTTTTTGTGAGATTTTTGTAGAAAGTGGAGCAGCTGTCAATCTCATTGATAATCATTTTGCGATAACTCATGGTTTCCAGGTGCGCACTTTGGGAAAGGATATTCCTGTTTTTGCTATTGATTCTGCTCCACTTTCTCAGAAATCATTAAAGGGCATAGTTCACAATATTCGTTTAATTGTGAGTGATGCTCATGTTGAGGATGTGTCATGTTTCGTCCTTAGCGGATTACCTACTCTTCTTGTGTTGGGGCTACCCTGGCTCACTAAACATAACCCCACCATTGATTGGCAAGCGAGGCAAATAAATGGTTGGAGTGGCTTTTGCAGAGAGAATTGCCTCACGACATCTGTTTCTGAGGTTTCTACTAAGACTGTACCATCTTTTCTCTCTGAATTTTCGGATGTCTTCTTTGAGAGTGGAGTTCAGGATTTGCCCCTGCACAGGGAGTAAGATTGCCCTATTAATCTCATCCCAGGCGCCAAGCTGCCTAAATCTCGTTTATACAACCTCTCCCAACCTGAAAGGGTCGCTATGCGTGCTTATATCTCTGAGAGTCTGAGAAAGGGACACATACGACCCTCGAAGTCACCTGTTGCCGCTGGTTTTTTCTTTGTTAAGAAAAAAGATGGTTCTTTAAGACCTTGTCTGGATTTCAGGGAGCTGAACAATATCACAATTCGTGACCCTTATCCGCTTCCTCTGATCCCGGACCTGTTTAACCAGATTGTTGGGGCTAAAGTATTTTCTAAGTTAGATCTAAGAGGGGCATACAACCTGGTCAGGGTCAGAGAAGGCGACGAATGGAAGACGGCCTTCAATACCCCTGAGGGCCATTTTGAGAATTTGGTTATGCCTTTTGGTTTAATGAATGCCCCAGCCGTTTTTCAGCATTTCGTGAACAGCATTTTTTATCATTTAATGGGAAAATTTGTATTAGTGTATTTGGATGACATTTAGATTTTTTCTCCTGATTTCAAAACTCATAAGGAACATTTACGTCAAGTCTTGCTCATCCTGCGGGAGAATAAATTATATGCGAAACTGGAAAAATGTGTGTTTGCGGTTCCAGAAATTCAATTTCTGGGGTTTCTTCTCTCCGCTTCTGGTTTTCGCATGGACCCCGAGAAGGTCCGCGCTGTGCTTGAGTGGGAGCTTCCTGAGAATCATAAAGCGCTGATGCGTTTTTTGG